>NC_046663.1:126107283-126108326 GCF_010883055.1 Belonocnema kinseyi
GAATGCGGGACGCGTACTGTCTTGCCCAGCCTATCTTTATGGCAAGTTGATGCATTCGTCTTTTGGTCTTATGATCAGCCGTTGGTTTTGTTTTACGGTTCCCATCAGGCCAAAGCTTTCGCTGCATTATACACACAATAATTGATAGCCCAGAGGTCGGGTTCACCGGAAAAAGGTCCACGAAGCTCGTCATCCATTTCAGCCAGATCTTTAGGCTTGAGAGAAACCTTAGTGTTGATGTTTCTCCGGGTCGTAAAGCATCGCTCTTCATCTATTGGATGCCTGCCCACGGTTGGTCTCAATGTCGCCTCTCTTTCTTTGTTGCCGGCTTGTTCGAGCTGTGGTAGAGTATGCCTTCCGCTTACATAGCCCCTTTCACGGAGTAGTTCAGGATGGTTTCGCAGACGTTGCTGCGAAAAGTGCGATAGCTCCGGGTGTTTCTCGCACCACAGAGCATGCAGCCGTGCCATGTAACCCCGTTCACGGGCCACACTCGCATCGTAGCACTCTAGTAAGTCGTGATTCAGTTGCTCCGTCGACCCAAAGGTCGCGTAATCCCGCCGATCCATCGCATTGAATCCATTTTCATTGGCTCCCCTAGCTCTAGATTGGTCGGCATTGTTGGCCGACCCATTGTCGGGAACCCTGCGCGTTCTGTTGTTTTGAACCGCTCTTACTACAACTATGTTTGGTGTTGTCATTGTTGTTCCCACGAGAAGCTAGGGAAAGGGGTTCGTCTATCCTTGTAGAGCCCCGCATGCAAGGATAAGGCTGCGCACTCTGAGAGGTCGCCCGGTATCCCAAACTCACCGTTCTGGACATCTCACCCAGGTGCCATTCAGCTTTCGGCACGGTTTTTACACCTCCGCTTGGGGGTTAATTCCGTCAGGACCACCCCTGGACAATTGTCAGCGACAGCCTATTTATTTTTATAACCATATTCAGCAGAAACCCTTGGTACAGGGACCCTCTATCCGCAAACCGAGGACGCGTTCGGTGGCTTTGTCATAGGCCCTTCGGTTTGATTCTAGGGGAATCAAAAC
>NC_046663.1:126108426-126109588 GCF_010883055.1 Belonocnema kinseyi
TATTTTCACCTCATATTTGAAGTCGGAAGAGCCGATTCCAGAGTGGTTGGTGGAAGGGCGCACAATACTCCTGCCGAAAATAGGCAACTTACCTGACCCGAATAAATACAGGCCAATAACTTGTCAGAACACGCTTTATAAGATATTCATAGCTATCCTAAATGATAGGATTGTTCGGGCAATTGAACCTCTGTGGCAAGAAATGTATGAAGAACGAGGCTCAAAGAAAGGCATAGCCGGATGTCGGGAGAACCTGCTCATCGATAGATGTGTCTGCAAAGATCTACCAGCGTGACCTATTGATGCAGATCGAAAGTGAAAAGTCACTCATGTATTTTACATGGACGATCTTAAGATCTATGCTAAAAACAGAGAGCAGCTGCATCTAGCTCTGGGGATTGTCGAACGATATACTAAGAAAATTGGAATGGAATTTGGGTTAGACAAATGCGCCAAGGTTTATTTGAAGCGAGGAAAACTTAATGGCATCCCTGGAGATCCTGAGCTCGTTGATAGAAGTGCCATACGACACCTTTGCGCTGAAGAGACTTATACATACCTGGGCGTGCCACAGAGCCGCATTCAGGATGTGACATCTATAAAGGATACTCTCCTAAGCAGATACAAACGTCTCATCCAACAGATTTGGTCTTCCGAACTGTCGGCGAGCTGCAACGAACATGCTTGCTGTCCCGGTACTACTCTATTCATTTGGAGTAGTTCCATGGACGAAGAACGAGCTCAGATCTCTTGATATCGGGACAAGAAAGGTTATGCACATGAACAAAAGCAGGCATCTTAAGTCTTCCGTTCCGCGACTGTACATCTCACGCCGTCAAGGGGGTAGCGGAATATTGAGTCTTGAATGTCTTCACAACAGGATTATTCTGGGTACAGCATACAGCAGAGTTGCAAATGGAAGAGACCCTCTTCTTAAAATGGTCAGGAATCACGAAGAAGTGGGCAAAGGAGCATTTCTGTACGAAGCAGCGGAGGAGGCTGCTGAAGCACTCGGACTTGACTTCAGTATTAGGGCTGAGCAAAATGCATCAAATCTTACCTATCTCGAGTACTCACTCCTGAAAGCCCGGATTAAGAAAGCACAAGAGAAAAACTTTCTTGAACAGCTCCTCGATAAGAGGATGCACGGTATCTTCCACAG
>NC_046663.1:126109688-126116850 GCF_010883055.1 Belonocnema kinseyi
GAGGGCGCATACTTTGAATAAAATATTTGTTATCATTCTCTTGAAATAAATGTGTTTTTTTTCTTGAAAAAATACCGGTTTCATATGTATACACCTGTTATATTTATATGGGGCATTCCATATCAAATCGACCACTTTTGAACCCGACCTCTTTCGATTTGGCTGAAGCTTTGTAATCATGTTCTACCCGACTAAAAAATTACTGTCTAATTGCTGTGTGCCCATAATTGGTTTTGTTTCAAAAATCGGTCACACAAATCCTTCACAGCTTTATTGTAATCCTCTTCGGAGGAGAACCTGAACGTGATATTTGGAAGGTTTTCTAGTGCAGAAGACCAATCGAAGAGTTCGTGAGGTTTCGTTATTTGGTCATCAACCGCTAGTTGGAGACTTGTTCTCGCTGCTTGTCGTTTGATAGTGCCACCAATACCGTCACACGGACCCTTGCCCCATCCGAGAAATAATAAATCATGTGAAAATTTTCAGAAAAACTTTTTACAAAATCAGTAATTATTCCGATGATAACATGAACAGCGACGGCATGATGATTATTACAATCTGAAATAATCACTAGAGTTCTGTGTCCAAGTTCGTTATTTACTTTGAAATAAATAACTACCGGAAAAATCGTTGCTTGATTATTGTTTCAGTGAAAATCAGATACCGCATTTTGTACTACGAAAGCATAATTTTCAGCAAAATCACAAATAATAATAATTTCATTTGGTTTTAATGATACTTTTGATGCTTTCAAAATTTTAATTTATGTTTTAGAGATGAATGAGCGAGGTAGAAGAGTTTTCAACTCTTTACAAAAATCTTCAACAAATTCATCTGTTGGCTTAAAAAAAGTTTCCAAACTACTTCTTGGTTTCGATACCCAAGACCATAAAACACTACAGAGATTGCTTAAGCATAATTATATGTGAATCTCTGTCGTTTCAATGTTACTTAGGTGGGTGTGAAAACTGTCCAGGAGTAGATAAATTAACGAACACTTTACAGACCAGTTTTGATAACAATGAAATGGAAAATATCACATAAAATTATTGGATATTGAAACCAAGAAGTAGTTAGGAAACTTTAATTAAGCCAAGAGATGAATTTTTTTGAAGATTTTTGTAAAAAGTTGAAAACGTTTCTACCTCGCTCATTCATCTCTAAAGAATAAGCTACATTTTTCAAAGCATTAAAAGAATCATTAAAACCATCGGAATCATTATTAATTTTGTGAAACGTTTTACTGAAAGTGTTCACAAGATTTACTATTTCTCGGATGGGGCTCCCCAACAATTGAAAAACTACAAAACCTTTGTAAATTTATATTATCATGAAGTGATTTTAGCATACCTGCCGAATAGCATTTTTTCGCGACTGCCCATGGAAAGGTCCGTGTGACGGTATTGGTGGCACTATAAAAACGACAAGGAGCGAGAGCAATTCTCCAACTAGCGGTTGATGACCAAATAACGACACCTCACGAAATGTTCGATTGGGCTTCTGCACCGGAAAACCTTCCAAATGTCACGGTCAGGTTTTCCTCAGAAGAGGATTACAATAAAGCTGTGAAGGATTTGAATGACCCATTTTTGAAAACAAAACCAATTACGGGAATTCAGCAATTACACAGTGTAATTCCAGATACAGATAGTTGTTTATATGTTTAAAAAATTTCAAATTCGAATGAACATAGAATATATAGAATATTTAAACGCCAAAGAAAATGAAATAAATTATTTGTTTTATTACTATTAAAAACATTAAATCTGAATACTATCGAACGTAGAATCCTATTTATTATTTTAAGTTTAGACTATACATTAAGTATGATATACCGAGAAATCATTTAAGTGCATTTATTTTATTATATAAACAAAATCTCTAGAAAAAATTTAAAAAACGGAAAAAAAGTTTTGACAAAGTTTAACAATTTGTAAAAAGAGCCATTTTTTTGAAAAATTCCTAACTTTTTTTGAAGTAGGTAAAAAAATTTGAAAATTTTCTTAGAAATGTTTTTAGTCATGTAGAACATAATTACAAAGTTTCAGCCAAATCGAAAGAGGTCGGGTTCAAAAGTGGTCGATTTGGTATGGAATGCCCCATATATAACATTAAAGAAGGTATTAACTTGCTTCTTTATTACACATGCCAACAATATTCGTTGCACATTTTTCTCAATAAATTATTTAAATCATGAATTTTTTAAATTTGCGGATGATATGTCATTCATGATGCATTATGTTTTATGTCGTTTCTAGGATATCATTAAAAAACAATGAATACATGTTGTATGCGATACTTTAGCCATACTCAAACAGTAATACAAGAATCTTTTTTTTATTAAAAGACGGCGGTTGTCTTGCAGATGTAGCCAAAAGGATCATTCGCCAGTTGAAAGTCAACTGATGATTATAACATCATTTTAAGTAACGTGTCTGGATGAAAGCCAACTGCTTTATGTACATAAAATGTACTTTACAGGTTAATTTAAGACAGAAAGATTGTTGACCGCCAACGCATGCGTGCGAAATGAAACTTACAGGTTAAATTAAGCCAGCTGATTGCTGAAATTCATAAAATGTATGCTCTAGCTTTCAGTTATTAGGATCATGAAATTAACATAAAAATACAAAAATCGAATATTCATAATCAAAATCCGTTATAGATCTGAGTACGTATATCAAAATACGAAACGTTGACGAAACGACTACCATGAGCTCGGTGCTGATCGATACTATCCAACGCTATCGAGGCCATATCGGCTACTCTCAACTGCTCTCTTAGCGCCTCTTCTAAAATCGCCGAAATACCTCTAAGTGTTTGCGCATCGCCGCATCGCATTTCGCGCACGCCTTTCTGCCAGCACAAATAGAATTTCAGAGCACGCGAATGAAAATCATCCTAAAGTCAACATACCTGTCAGTTAATCATCGTATTACTTGTATATCAGATAGGAGACACTGCACTTAAGTTCAATTTCTGTTTGAATTTAAGTGACTTACTTAATTTAATGCAAAAATGAATTTCATATATATTTAAAATTCATCATCTTGTATTACTGTGTATTACTGTGGTATATGAAGTGTAGCATATAGTTTACATATACTATAGCTTTACTTCATCCATACTTCAACTATACTTTAGCTACACTGTTAAAAATGTTCAGAAATTTACGAAAAAATTAAGATGCAAAAGTTACGGAGTTTTCCAAATGTTTGTTTCTGAATTCGGGATTACGGTCAAACTTTCGTAAATTTACCAATTTTATCTAAATTTACAAAGTTTAGGAGCAAATTACTAAAATACTCGGTATGAATCGGATCCCTTCGAATTCCCTTCGCAAGTAACTTTTGAGTACAAAATCTCCGGTTGTCTCATCGTTAGTGATTCGCGTGTCAGGAATTCGTACGCACCTAACCTTGTGAACATTAAAAGTTTCTGTGACAAAATAAAGAACGAGTAAGTAGGAACTGACAAGGGACCCTTCTTGACTAGATATATAACGCAGTTGATTTCACTAACGGTAACGTAAAATTGAAAGAGTAATATATTTTTTCGGTTAATTAGACTTTTAATGCATAAACAATGTATATGTATTAAAATTATAATTAACCGAAAAAAATTTATTACTCTTGGAACTTTACGTTGGCGTTACTGAAAATTATGAAAAAATTTAGGATTTTTACGTAGCATTTAATTGAAAGATGATGATACTATTTCAGCATACTTGAAGTATGTGATTTTCTCAGTTACCATACATGTTTTATACGTCTGATGTCCACGTCACGCATGCCCAGACAATAAGTACTCAATTTTTGTAGGATTCAAACAAATTTTATTTTTAAAAAACTTACATGGTTTTACTCGTACATATGTAAATTATTTTTCGACATAGTCGCCATTCCTTCCGATGTAAGTGGTTAGCCGGGGAATCAATTTTTTATGCCTGCCTCGAAGAAGTCTCCCGTCAGCCCTTTCGTCCACTTCTCCACCCCCTCTTCATCTCCTGGTCCGTTGAAAACCTTTTTCCACCCATCTGCATCTTCTGGCAAGTGAATAGATGGAAATCTGAAGGCGCCAGGTCAGAGGTATACGGGGGATGGTTCAAAACGTCCGATCCAAAGGAGTCCAGGAGTTCCTTCGTGGTGTTGGCCGTGTGAGGTCTGGCATTGTCGCTCAGCAGGCAGACTCACTTTGTCAGCGTGCCCCTCCTTTTATTCTGAATCGCCCTTTTCAATTTTTTCAGGGTTTACAGTATTTCGTCACGCTGATGGTCTCCTCCTGAGGCAGATATGAATGAAAAATTATGCCTTTATGTTCTCAAAATACGGATGCCATGATTTTTTTCGCTGAAATTATGGATTTGAATTTTTTGGTGTAGGGTGACGAAGTGTGACGCCACTGTTGAGACTACCTCTTTGTTTACTTCGTGTAGTGTGCAACCCATGTTTTATCTACAGTAACATTGGAGTAGAGAAAATGATCGCCTTTGAATTCGTAGCGCTCTAAGAACTCTTCGGAGCTCTGCACTCGATTCAACTTGTCTTGTTCTGTCAGCTATTTTGGGACCCATCTCGCAGAAATTTTCCGGTATCCGAGAAATTCTGTGATTGTTTTGTGCATCAGAGATCTGGAGATTTGCGGAAACATCGCAGGTAGTTTATCCAACGTCAATCTGCGATCGTCACGGACCGCATTCTCGGTTTTTTTCCACAAGTTCGTTAGTCACAATCAATGTTTCTCCGCTCCTGTGATCATCATGCACAGAAGTACGGCCGTTTTTAAATTCGCGATACCACTTTCACACACTCGTACGATTTATGACACTTTCACGCACTCGTACGATTCATAACACTATCACCATAAACAGTTTTCACCTCATTAAAAATCTCAACTTGAGTTTTTCTCTTCGCAATGAGGTAGCAGATGACAGCGCGGGATTCGCACTTAGCGGGAGATTGAATCGACATTTTAAGCGAGAGATACTCCTCCGTCAAGAGTCCTCAATACACTAACCTCGAATCGGACTGATTTCGAAGAGGAGGAGTCAGGATATACAGTCGCTCAATCGCAATATTACAAATTTTACATAATAATGTTTGAATTAAAACATTTTTTAATACATACCTCTCTTCATCTATCTTTCTCTTTCATCTAGACATGCTGCGTATGATTTACGGCCTTTATATATTAATATACCTCCCTCTTTGTCTAATTTTTCTAGAAGGTTCTAAATTATTATCGAGATGTGCGGATAAAATATTATATTTATTATGCATTTTTTTAAATTTTACTTTAAATCTTCAAAATGTAATAGGCAAAAAACTGAGCTTTCTGAATGACAGCTGAAAAGTGATCATGCATATATCTGTGAATAAAAAAGGCATGCGACCTCATATCCAATATCGCGGCATGACATAAGGAGCTATAAGCACTGGGCAGTGTACTCTTGATATTTATTTATTAAACGTATGTGACCTAGCATAAGGTTAAAATAATTAATATCAAGCTTTGCCGTTTGACTACGAAAGGCGAACGTTTGCGGACTGTAAAAGAAGTGATCTCTCACAGAACGAAAGCAGAGTCTAATGAAATGTGTGCAGCCTTAGACTGCCGATGCGTGAGTGCTTGAACAAGACAAAAATCCTTGAGCATTCAAGCTACCATAAGAAATACTTTTATTATGATTTTAGGTACCTTTCTTGACTAAAACATTCGATTGACTTTAAATATTTTTTAATTATAATTTTCTGGGAGTCGTATAGAAGCATATACGCATGAAACAAATAAAGACAGGAATTTTTAGATGAAAGTATCATCTATCTGTAAGCAATAAATCATATTAATAGTCTAAATAAGATGCCATACGTAGCTCCTTATTTAAAATTTTATCCATACACCTGCATCTTTTGCGCATTTAACGGATGTCTTATCTAGAAGGAAGCCAAAAACCATGCCTGTTTTTTTCTCATATAACCTTGGCACATGCAAGTGATAACCTTGAAATTTGTTTCTGAAAATTTGATCTTCACGCAATTGCGCAATATGATGTCATCGGTATGTTCTAGAAGCCTATGACGTCATCAGACTCTTCAAGACATTCGAGAAGCCTGCCTCACATGGATATATACACACACAGAGAGATAGAGAGGCACACTCACTAATACTAATTGATCCGGAACCGGCCTTGCTTATCTATTTTTCATTATAGACATCCATTAACTGTTTCGAAATATTTCAACAAAAATTTACTCAACGAACTTAGATTTTGTTTGCTCTTGGCTACCTTATCAGCAACAAACCTAGTCCAGACCAGACTGTCAAGGTGTTAAAAAAAGCCTTTCTTTGATACTGTGAATTTCTTATTTCCTATCATTCAAAACTTTTTTTGTTCTTAGATCAGTGATCGGCGCCAGTCCTCGGACAGACTAGAGCTTCCAGACTAGATGAACTAAGTAACGTCAAATTTGGGCCAGACCAGCGTCAGCTCTAGACCAGATCAGATCTTCCAGACTAGACAGTCTAGATAAACAAATATACAAAAAAATTGTAGATACAGTAGATCCAAACTGTTTTTCCTTTCTTCGACCGTTTTAATTTTCAATCAGTGTTTTAGCTAAATTCAGCAAATATGCGGTCTTATGGTCAATGATATAATCAAAATAAAAGCATCCGAAATAACATGTGAAAAACATATTTATTTCTTTTAAAAATCCTCAACGTTTCGACCAACACTGCGGGTCTTTATCAAGAGTCGATATACAAATCTATAATTTAATAAAAAATTGTATGAGCGTAAGCGTTCTAATAATTAGTGTCGTAAAAAGGATATCGGTTTGAACAAAATAAAAAAGTTATTATATTGAAACATACCTGAGTCAAAAAACAAAGTCATATTTTATAAAAACAAACAGCGTCATTAAAAATTTTTTTTTTTAAGAAATTATTTAACAGGACAAAATTTCTATTGATTGAAGCCTCAAAGGTATTGAAGAGGCTCCAATAATTTATGAAAAATGTCACATAATTGAAACGATGTTTACAGACGGACAATCTACAATCTACAATCTCTTTTATGTTCGTAAATTCTACTTTTCAATCTCCTGCCAGTTTCACCTATGTAGTGTTTTTGACAACCATTGCATTTTATTAAATAAACCAC
>NC_046663.1:126116950-126135548 GCF_010883055.1 Belonocnema kinseyi
AAGCTAAATCCAGGGGTATATTATCAAACATTGAAACGACATCTAATGAAACTAATGAATGGGTATGAGGTATTCTAATGTTATTAAGATTTTGTTTGAGATTCCAACTGTTTTTTATGAACGACTCAGTTTTTCCTGAAATAAGTTTTAAAGTGTTTGATAAGTGTTTTGCTAGGTTGTAAGTTGGTGATCCAATTGTGGAAACAATTAATCTCCAGGTTTGACCTGGTTTGTGTACCTTTGGGAGTGCATAAGCCTTTGCCATAACACTACTATGCGTTTTCAATCTATATGCTACTGATTCATTAATGTATCTTTTATTTTCCCATCTAGAATATATCAACTATAAATATATCAACACTTCAATAAATCTAAAAACTGAAATATTGAATATAAACCAAATTTATCAATGCATAAACCCCCCCCTCTTTTAAAATTTTTTTTTTTTTTAATTCTTCTAATTTAAATCAACTTAATTTATTCAATCTCATATTCTCAAGCTTTAGCGCGCCTTTTCATCAGAGGTTTATTAATATTTGTCACCTCTGTAATTACGACTTTTTATAACAGTCAGTCTTGTATCGTCCGTCTGTAAACATCGTTTCAATTATGTGACATTTTTCATAAATTATTGGAGCCTCTCCAATATCTTTGAGGCTTCAATCAATAGAAATTTTGTCCTGTTAAAAAATTTCTTAAAAAAAAAGAAAATTTTAATGACGCTGTTTGTTTTTATAAAATATGACTTTGTTTTTTGACTTAGGTATGTATCAATATAATAACTTTCTTAATTTGTTCAAACCGATATCCTTTTTACGACACTAATTATTAGAACGCTTACGCTCATACAATTTTTTATTAAATTATAGATTTGTATATCGACTCTTGATAAAGACCCGCAGTGTTGGTCGAAACGTTGAGGATTTTTAAAAGAAATAAATATGTTTTTCACATGTTATTTCGGATGCTTTTATTTTGATTTTATCATTGACTGTAAGACCGAATATTTGATGAATTTAGCTAAAATACTGATTGAGTCTAGATAAATCCAGACCTGGGAGGGACCTGCAACCAGACTAGCAGGACATTTTTCCACAAGGGATTTATCTTGTGCCTTAACCAAATTTGAAATTTTGTTTTTCGCTTAACCCACAATATTACATAAAATTCATATCAATAAATAGAGCGGGCAAGTAGAATTGTCGAGTTTTCTTCGAAAACACAGTATCTAAATGGTTCATTGACAGAAACTGGGTAGACATGGAATGGGAACTCCACAGTTGTTATTCCGAATTTTCCACACTGATGGGATTCTTTTATGTAACTCTGGCATCTGACAAACCTTTTAAGATGAGAACTAAAATAAGTAGTGAATCTCTTTCTCATTTTTGAAACGCAGTTTCCATAGGGGCCCTGAAAATATTAGTTTCTGATTAATTTGTGTATTTTCTTTATTTTACGCAGAGAAATTCGGTGCTATATAAGAAACTTTTGGAAAGCAATTAATCATGGTATCTTGATAAGGTGTGTTAGTGTTATATCACCAACACTAAAAAGTTTATAGTGATTTTTTTTAATTGAACCAAGTCCAATTTGAGAAAATTCAAATTTTACGTTAACTAAAACTGAAATCGTAAGCACTTTTATAATCGTTCACTTTTCCCAAAATTGTTGCAACAAAATTTACTCCTAATTTTTCCTGTGCTGCAATTACATCTGCTGGTTTATCTTACGCTAAATTAGTTTAAATAGAATTAATTAGGAAAATAATCATTTGAAATTTCTTTTTATGCATTTGAACTAATTTTGGATTATGTACGTATCGAATACAAACGTCTGAAATAAAGGCCAAAATGTCAGTTTCGGGAAAAAACGCTTAAAAAAAGCTGCAAAAAAAACGCGAAATTAAGAAGAAAGAAGGTAAGAACTTAGTGATTTTAAAATCCGGACATAGGTACAGCTTACATTTACCAAATGAACTCCATTCTTTTTTTTAAACATGTTATCATGTCATAAAATTATTTTCAATGAATCTAAAATACATTGATTCCTAATGAAAATGTTTCGTTTTCAGTCATTTTTAAAGATTTCTCACATGCAGACGCACTTGCACTCGGCAGCTAAAACCATTTGATCCATTGCAATGAAACACTGCATAAAGCAAGGTGTACTGCGTCGCTTTTGTGATAGAAAGTGATCCCTAGACATAGGTGTGTGAGTTTGATTTGTAACAATTTTTTTGGAAAAAATGGTTGAAAATGATCATTCTGTTAATTTGAAGGATACGAATTCAAAATAGATCAAAATCGCTAAGTCAAAAATTAAAAACCAATGCTTCAGGAAGAGCGAATTGTAGATTACAATATTATTCCAATGTTGTCAGTGAAATTGATTACTGTTGTTATTATTATTAGAGACATTATAGAAATCCCACCCAAAATACTATGTAAACTACCTAGAGGATAGGTTCTTCAAGATAAACTGCTTTTCAGATTTGAACAAAACTGTTTTCATTTTAATGATAAATTACTATAAACAATAATCTTTTGTGATTTTCAAAAAATTAAATTTGTATACCAAAAACTGATATACTGGAGTATTTGTTAAAATAAGTTGTTTATGCAATTCTATAAACTGTTGTGCGCAAAAAAGGTATTATTAGAAACTCTAATGTCCTACACGTTCTCCCCTAATTATTTGTGAATATTACCCTAATTTCGTAAGGTTCTGTAACGTTTCTAATGAACATTTAAAAAAATATTATTTTTTATTTATGAATTCTCAATTTAGAAATATTATTTTATATCAAATAATAATTAATAAAATATCAATACCAAAATATGGAAAAGAAATCTGCCCACTTTCAACTCTGCCATTTTCGGACCTTTAAATTATTCGGAAGCCAATATCCAAGAACATGTGTCAAAAAATCATTTCAATAAATAAATTAAAAAAAAGATCTGCTGCACCGCGCGTCTCTTTCCTAGTTGCCCGTCAAACTGCAATAAATACCAGAACTAGAAAAATAACATGAAAATTGTTTACACTATGATCCAAGAAAAGAGAGTACAACATTTTTAGTATTTATAGTATATGTAGTAAAAGCAAATGTATTTAACGCACGCTCTCTTCGTACTTTTTCTTTTTCCCTTTACTTCTTGCTGTATATCATTATTTTATATATAAATATTAATTTAATTGAATCAAAAATTC
The DNA here is from genome assembly GCF_010883055.1 of Belonocnema kinseyi. Lineage (NCBI taxonomy): Eukaryota > Metazoa > Arthropoda > Insecta > Hymenoptera > Cynipidae > Belonocnema > Belonocnema kinseyi. The sequence continues at coordinate 126,120,164 of NC_046663.1, forward strand.
GACAAAAAAAATAAGAACAAGATGTGCAAACAATTGACAACATACTTTGTGACTGCTTGTACATGATAAAAATTGATTTCTATTTTCATGATTATAATGTAATTTACGAGTTGAAATCATGATTCTTCAGATACGATTGTAGCTACTTCTGTTTCGTGAAGTTGGGAGAAAATAATAAGAAATGCCTTTTGAAAGCCATCAGTCGTGAGTAGTCATCGTGCAACAATGATATTTAGAGATCCTTATCCTCGCAATTATCGGCCTGTTTCCGCGAATGATCTGAAATCTTGTTCCCACAGATATTTCTCGCTGATTTAAACTGGATACAGTTACATATCTAACATAGCAAGTAACTTTTCCAGTAATGATATTTTTTAAGAAAACGAATCACACTGAATATTCATCTTATTTTCTCGTAGAGATAATACTCACAATCACCTAGATTCCAGAAATTTATAGCAAACACGAAATTATAGAGATGCAGCTGGGCAGAGAGGGGAGGAGGGCTTCTAACCGTTATTACCTGCGAAAATGATTATACTTATTCAAGGATTTAGTATATTTCGCTGTGTCTATTATCAAGTGAACAATTCTAAAAATGAGAGTATATTAAATGTAGAATGAGCTGAAAAGTGGTGGTAGAACCCTTGGTGAAATCTTTCAAAATTAGAACACACCCTATGGCAAATGGTGGTATCAATTGATGCTTTGTAGACATCATTCTAGTGCCGTCGAAATAATTAAAAGCGATATAAACGCTTCACAATAATATGCATAAGATTCACGAGCCACCACAGGCAGATAAAGGAGCACGTACAAATTTGTGCATTCTAGCGTTGCCACCGGGTATGTAAACGCGAGCCTTTATAGTACCTTTTTGTAAATTTCTCGGAAATCTGCTCTTTTTTCCTTGATCCTCGGTCCATTTTTTGCCGCACTGTATATCTTGATCTATCGACAAAACACGAGCTATAAATATAAATTGTTTCAGAAAGATTCATATAAATACTGGCAAACTAACGTGAAGTTACTTTAGATTCACGATATCATACTATACATTTTTCGGGGGGTAAAGCACATTTGCCGTTTGGTTCGTCACTGCTGTAAAGTCTAGGTAGTTAATCTCGGTAAAGAATCTGCGACCGGTCAACCAATCATGAACTTGGCAATTATTTACAACGCTTTTACGACCCTTGGACGCCTACGCACTTCAAACATAAAAAATAAATTTTCGCACCTGTCTGCCTACCAAACCACAAGGAATGTGTTTAGAGTGCCTGGGAAACACTTCTCCTGCTACTTTCCCCCTCCTCATTCCACCATAACTGTAATAACTTCAAATCTCTCAGTATAACTTTAGATTCTAAAAAATAAAACTCGTGACATGAATATTCCGTTTTCTTAAATTTATGAGACAAAGGAATAATATAAGAAGATCGAACTGTGACTGAAAACTTTTTCGGATCTGATAGGAGCAACCTCAGCATAAGCACCAGTTGTTTACACAAGTTTGTTTTCTTTTGGAACCAGCAAAAGTTTTTCGAGCTGCCAAGTAAAATGAGTGTGCTAAAGGGTTGCAATTTAATCATTAATACTTTCAATTATGTACATACATTAGTTAAGTGAGTTTCATAAGATTGCATAGTGGCCGATTTCCCGAAAAATCTGGCCAAAAGTCGAAAAAAAAACAACAAATTTTCGTTCCGTTCAAGCTACCATCCATAATTATAAAGAAGTGTTTTCTACACATTTTGGCAAAATAACGGCAATGTACTGGTAAGGCATTCAGCGTGAGAGCAAGTCAAAGTGACTCTCTTGGACGCATCATCTGTCACGCTACTTAAACCTGGATTTGTACGTCGTTTTGAATGTGATAAAAGCTTTTCTAGTGACTGTATTCAGATCGCGTTCAGTAACGGGTATTCCTGAAGATATAGAAAATATATTATATGTTTTCTTTCACCTACTAAAATTTTGCTGTGTAAAAACTTTTTTTAAACACAGTCATGCACCTCAAGTTTTTTCGTGTTGACATTTTATAAAAATCCATAAAAATAGTTAGAAGTTCCGCAGAGTTCCACGATAAGATCATTTTTATTATGTAAAAGAAAGTATTTTCTCTCATTTTACGATAAAAGCAGCTGTGATAATTTGCGATATTTCATGAAACATTATTTTAAATCTTGCGGACTGAGGCTGGCCGGTGCGCTAGCTAGCTGCACTCACATGTAGCTGAATTTCCGAACGATCAAATGAACGAAATATTTTTCCTCATTTTTATTTTATCCATCAATCTTGTTCCAACTGCATATTAAAATATGCATTGTAATTCTGTTTTGATAATAAATGAATTCCAATATAAATGAACAAACATTTTTGCCGGGCATGAAATAAATTCAGTAAACTGGCGATTTTTCAGGTCACTGATTACAAACCTAACTTTTCTTTCAAAATACAAGTTGGCTGATTCAAAAAAGTAGACTTGTACAACTCAAAATATCAGGTTGTAAAACAATTTTATAAGCTTCAGATTTTTGGTCTTTAATTACGAACCAGATATACTTGTCTGGCAGCAAATAGTTCATGTTTTTCTCTAATGAAACTTGTATACTTGAATGTAAACTTTGTTTTTGTCTACGATTTAGGAAAAATAAAATCTCTTTGAAGCTCAAATCTCGTATTATTTTTGAAAATATGTCTCTCCTGGTTGCAAAAAAATTATTTTTCAGACAGGAAAAATAAATTTACTAGTAAGCTGTGTACTCTTTTTCTCGTTTCACCATTAGACTCAGTAAACGTCCAACATTTTTATGTTGTCGGTATGAATCAGAAAAAAAGTCTAGTTCGTCATTAATGACCTCAAAAACTGAATCATACGAAATTTTATTGTAATCAAAATGTTTTAAGTAGTTCACGTCCACCATTTTGAACCTTCCTGTTTTAATTTTAGAAAAAAATGTCATATCCATAATCAGCGATCTCAAAAGCTAAAGCAAACAAAATATTTTTAAAATGGAATTGTTTTGAGTAATGGACGTCCGCCATTTTAAATCCACCATTTTGAATTTTGGGAAAAAAATTTCATATTCGTAATCAGCGACCTCAAAAACTAGAGCATACAAAAGTTTGTTGAAACGAGGTTGTTTTAAGTAGTAGACGTCCGCCATTTAGGATCGGCCATTTTGAATTTTGAAAAATAAGTTACATATTCGTGATCAACGACCTCAAAAACATAATATTGCAAAGTTTCGTGTAATTCCTATCATTTTTCGACTTTTAGCCAGCTTTTTCGGGAAATCGGCCACTGTAGTTTGCGGTAATCAAAGAAGTGCGTTATGAAAGTGGTGTTTTCATGTTCATGCAATTTCATTACACACCAAACTGGCCAGGTACCATCCAAGCATTCAGAACCAGTAGTCGAAGAATAGCATCAACGGTCGGCAGTAAAACAAAAGCTTTCATATGACTGTATTTCTATTGCGCTAGCATTTTTTTGAGTGAGTTTTTAAGCCTCAAAGGCAGATGCCTATAGTTTACTCGCCGATAGTAGGCAGAGTCCGAAGTAAAAGTGCTACTTCGGACTTTGTCTAACACCGCTCAGTCAATTCGCGGAGGGACTAGGCAGTCTGCAGTATGACGGCACATCGGACTTTGCCTGTAACATTTATATGGCAAGCATATGAAAGATTAGTGAATAATTGATTTGATTTATATTTTCGCAATGGCAATGACAATTCTGCTCAACAAATGCATTTTTAATAGACGCTTTCAAATAGGAAAAATCTCTTTCTGGATGAAATGTTGATTATATCATAAAAAATGAAACTCTTACGACTCAAGAGTCGTAAATAATGAAGGTCGGGAAAACACAAAAATCCAATGAATACGTGCGTGAACTTTTCAATGTTCTTCCAAAAAAATAGCGTAGCAATTGAACTTGAGTGACGAGAAAATTGTGAGAACCGGAATATTGTCAAACGTCAGTTTCCTCCATCAGAATATTAATTTAGGGACAAAATGAACAATTATGCAAAAAAATGGGTATTTTCTATCAAAGAGTGACCGCTTAGTGCATTTAGTAATCAGTATTGTTTATAACAATGGTAAATATATTGATTGTCCATTTCTGTCATGGAATTTTCATTTGTGAAGGCAAACCTAATGATTGCGTAGAAAAAATGCATTTTATATATACAGAGGCGCTTATTTATTAAATTCGTTTATAACAATTTAAAAAATTATACTTTGGTGTTCGACTTCAACGAGACATTAATTTTACTCGATTTCGCGGGGGAAAAACGTGGTGAAAAGAACTTCCAAGCTTCAATGTACAGCAATAATCGATTTTGTTCATAAATTTGCTTATAAAACATTTATGCCAAAATTAAATTAAATTAGCTTTAATGTAAAAAAAATTGAATCAGATGAAAATTGTAGGTTCTGGATCATTTTGAACCCCAAATTTCTAAATGCGGCACTGCGTGGCGTATCGGCACGCCGAAGTAATCAGCACATTCGTTTATCCTGCACTGGTGTACTCCAAGAGCAAGCGGATCGCTCCTTCTTACTTCTTCCTCCTCATTCCAACCTACCTTGGTGCGGATCGGAGTGCACCAGTGCAGGATAACCGAATTCGCCATTAGGTATATTTACATGGTACCGGAATTCTTTCGGTCAGGTGATCTAGTGGCTTGCAAAAGTTCCTGTGACCAATTATTGAGGGTCTGGATCGAGAAACGCGTTCAGCGCTTGAGATCGTGTAAAATTATTGTCCATACATCTCGGGGGACGCAAATTATGAAAGTCACAAAATGGATATTTTTTAAATATAGGTTTGTAGAGAATGATGAAACGGAAGTTTTTTCTATTTTCTGTTCTCTTATCAGATAAGTATTATCTATAATAAGCTTGAAAAACTGGAAAAATAGGCCCTAAATTCAATTACTTTATAAAAAATAAATCATCCTAAGTTGGGCAAATATTATCGGAATTGTTTGAAACTTTGATGTACACACCACATACACCGTAGCGAATCCTACCAACTGAAGAAAAAACTGAAAATCGCCTATTGTTTAATAATATTTAACTGCAAATTAAAACCGATCGGTAACCTCGTTTTTTCAGATTCGCCAACAAAAAGTACTAAGGGAACTTTAGAGTTGAAACAACTTCCGGTAAGACATTTGTTCGTCATTACTAAAGGAAGCTTTTTTCGAAATTTTCAGACTGATTCAGTTGAAATTGACGGAAATATATATTTTACAAGAAGGCAGGTCACGCCGCCAACAGGAGATCGCCTGCTTTTTGAATAAGTCTCATGATCTCCTGATTTTCTGTCGAAATCTCCTGCTTTTGTATTGTCGGGTTATTTATGCTAACGGGCTCCGCAATCCTTTTGCCATATTATCAGTGGCCCAACTTTGGCATGTAAACGTACTGCCCTTGCACTAGCTGTGCGTAAGAGGAACACGGCGCGGCTTATTATTACTATGGGTAACGGGTTGTGGCGTCGTGTTCCTCATAAGCGTCCTGGCGCAAGCGCAGTACGTCTACATGCCAAAGTTGGGATTACTGAATATTAGCCTTGTTGAGTGAAAAAGTAATTGATTGGGCGCCACTTTACATATATTTAATTAAAATTGAACAATAAACGATATTTTACATCATTATCGTGATAATGCTTAATTTTAGCGATCTCATGCTTTTTTCAAATCTCATGATAAAAAGCTCCTGATTCTAACTTTGTCCTAGCGGCAACACTGGTGAGCAATCAGCATTATTAGGTAGCGTGCTAGGCAGCGTGCTAGGCAGCGTGCTAGCCGCTGTCGGCGTGGCATGCCTTCTTGTAAAATGGATATTGCCGTCAATTTTAACAGAATGAATCTGTAAATTTCCAAATATGAGCAATTTTCAGTTTTTTCCCCTTCAGTTTGTAGGCCTCGCTAGGGTATATTTAGTGTGTACATCAAAGTTTTAAACTATTTTGAAAAAATATGGAAGATTTGATCTTAAACTCAAACTATATCTTCCTTAAAATATTTTTCGTAAAAATAAAAAAAAATTCAATAGGCGCTGTATTTTAATAAAAAATACCGAACATTTTATCGTAAGCCGAAGCTTTTTGTTTATTTTAAATAAATTTTTTGCAGAATTATAAAAAAACTAATTCAGAATGATGTATTTTAATAAAAAATATCGAAGTTTTTATCTTAAAATGAAACGATATATCAATATCTGATGAAATTATTTCATAAAAATATAACAAATTAATCAAGCACTGTATTTTGATAAGCCTATATCGAACATTTTATCTTAAATTGAAACTATACGTTTATTTTTAAGCATTATTTCGTGTGAATATAACCAATTAAATAAAACTATCTATTTTTATAAAAAATAAAAAACAAATTCAATTGATTAATTAATTCATTTATTCCAATAAATCATTTGTTATTGTATTAGCGTTACTGTTAGTAATGAACGACTTATTTATACCAACGTATTATATTGTTCTTATTTGAATTTAGTTTCGAATTAAATTAATATTCTTCACCTCAATATAAAATTATAATGTCTGATATTTATTTTTAATTTCTAATTAAATTCTATATTTCATCACGCAGTAATTTAGTTTGTGAAATATGATATCACAATATTATTATTAAAAAATAATTAGTCAGTTTTGCACTATTTTTTGTAATAAATATATGAATTAAAAAAATATATATTGTTTTTCACCATGCTGTCTTTCAAACTTGTTTGTTGCAAAAATACTCTATATAATTTTGACAAACAAATCTGAAATTCAATAGTAAAATTTGGTATAATTATGAGTTTATTTTTGTTTTTTGAGTGGAAAAATACTTTTAATTTATTTTCTCCAATTCACGATTGAAACCTATCATATTTCCCATAGCTACAAAAGAAGATTCTAACGATTTTTTTCACTTAACATTACTCTTATATTTAATAAGATATGAAACTTTAATTATGTTATGCATAAGACCGATAGTCATTACGAATAATATCAATTAAATTAATTTCGAACTAATTTTGCCTATGTTTGCCATGTAAAAACAGACTGGAAAGACTCCAAGCGCCATCTGCGCCGCACGCTTCCATACAATGGTTGCAGGGCGCTGATTCAAATAAGTGTGCCAGAAATTTATTCAACTGAAAACTTTGATTATGAAATTGTTCTTCTGATCGTAGGATTTTAAAAATTTGTTTGAGGAAGATCTAATGATTTCGGTTAGGCTACTGTAATTTATATTAAAGATGTTAAACCTTTGTTGTACCTTTCAACGTGATTATGCAATCATTTAGTTTTTAGACGAGAGGATGGAGTAAAATTAAAGTAAGACTCGAATGTAGGGTGAAGTAAATGGACCGCGATTTAAGTTTCATTAGTCGTGTTTTCCGCGTGTTTCGCTTGTGGGTGACTGCTAATATCTGTAAGCGCAAGAACCACTTCGAAGACCCTAAGTGGTGTACTTATCCTATTAGGTCTGACACTAAAAATCTTCAAGCAGCGGTTTACTCCTACACAAAGAGCAAGAAGTATAGGTGCGCTCCTTGAATGGCCCTTGATGCAGAGATCCCGGTACTATCACGGGTGGAATTCTGTGTCCGGTAGTCACTCTTTTCTCCATAATATGAACAGGCTTTTTTAAGAATATTCATGTACTTGAAGTGACGAACGTTCATATGAACGAAATTAAAGATTTTTTTTCCCGAATTTTATTTTGCCTAAATCATTATGATGACAAAAAATGATATTCCATCCGAAGAAGTTTTCGAAATTTTTATTTTTTGAGGGCTTGAATACCCTTACAAATCACCCATTATTCAAACATGCCAAACACAATTTTGATTGTCGATATTTGAAAATATTAAAACGTAAATAATTCTCTTTTTTTACTTCACTAATTATGGAGTGGTTGCGAAAGTTCGGGAAGACCCCTAAAAACCACCCTTGATATATCAACACCTAAAATGTTAAAAATTACAATTTTGATTGTCGATATTTGAAGATATAAAAACGTCAAAAATTCTCCTTTTTTATCTCATTAATTATAGAGGGAGTGAGAAAGTTCGTCAAGACCCCTAAAAACTACCCTTAATATATCTGCACCTAAAATGTTAAAAATGACATTTTTGATTGTCGATATTTGAAAATATAAAATCTCATTAATCTTATCTCAATAATTATAGAGGGAGTGAGAAAGTTCGGCAAGACCCCTAAAAACTACCCTTAATATATCTGCACCTAAACTGTTAAAAATGACAATTTTGATTGTCGATATTTGAAAATATAAAAACGTGAAAAATGCTCTTTTTTTATCTCACTAATTATAGAGGTGGTGAGAAAGTTCAACAAGACTCCTAAAAACCACCCTTAATATGTCCGCACCTAAAATGTTAAAAATGACATGATTGTCGATATTTTAAAATATAAAAACATCCAAAATCCTCTTTTTTATCTCACTAATTATAGAGGTGGTGAGAAAGTGCGGCAAAGCCCCTAAAAACCACCCTTAATATATCCACACCTAAAATTTTAAAAATGACAATTTTGATTGTCGATATTTGAAAATATAAAAACGTCAAAAATCCTCTTTTTTTATCTCACTAATTATAGAGGGAGTGAGAAAGTTCGGCAAAGCTCCTAAAAACCACCCTTAATATATACACACCTTAAATTTTAAAAATGACAATTTTGATGGTCGATATTTGAAAATATAAAAACGTCAAAAATTCTATTTTTTTATCTCGCTAATCATAGAGGGAGTGAGAAAGTTCGGCAAGCCCCCTAAAAAAATGTTAAAAATGACAATTTTGATTGTCGATATTTGAAGATATAAAAACGTCAAAAATTCTCTTTTTTTATCTCACTAATTATAGAGGGAGTGAGAAAGTTCGGCAAGACCCCTAAAAACTAGCCTTAATATATCCGCACCTAAAATGTTAAAAATGACAATTTTGATTGTCGATATTTGAAAATATAAAATCTCATTAATCTTATCTCATTAATTATAGAGGGAGTGAGAAAGTTCGGCAAGACCCCTAAAAACTACCCTTAATATATCTGCACCTAAAATGTTAAAAATGACAATTTTGATTGCCGATATTTGAAAATATAAAAACGTGAAAAATTATCTTTTTTTACCTCACTAATTATAGAGTGTGTGAGAAAGTTCGGCAAGACTCCTAAAAACCACCCTTAATATATCCACACCTAAAATGTTAAAAATGACAGTCTTGCCGAACATTCTCACCCACTTTATAATTGATGAGATAAAAAAAGACATTTTTTAACGTTTTTATTTTTTAGATATCGACAATCAAATTTGTCATTTTTAACATTTTAGGTGTGGATATATTAAGGGTGGTTTTTTGGAGTCTTGCCGAACTTTCTCACCCACTCTATAATTAGTGAGATAAAAAAAGATAATTTTTGAAGTTTTTATATCTTCAAATATCGACGATGAAAATTGTCCTTTTTAACATTTTAGGTGTTGATATATCAAGGGTGGTTTTTAGGGGTCTTCCCGAACTTTCGCAACCGCTCCATAATTAGTGAAATAAAAAAAGAGAATTTTTGACGTCTTCATATTTTCAAATATCGACAATCAAACTTGCATTAGGCAGGTCTAAATAATGGGTGATGTGTAAAGGTAGGTAACCCCTTAAAAAATTTTCATTCGACAATTCTTTCCGAAAGAATTTTTTTTGCCGTTCTAATTGATGTAAGCAAAAAAAATTGAAAAATATTTTTTTTAAATTTCATTCAAATGAACGTTCGTAACTTCAAGTACATAGCATATTCAAGAAGTTAAGTATAAACTAATTAAGGAATTAAATATCTTTAACGCCAATCAAATCAGGTTGGCCACTCAAAATTCAGAAAAAAACTGGATGGTTATTCCACGGTGTTCAAACATTTTTCCAGTGTTTATTTAAATTTTCAAATTCGACATTAAGTAATTTAACATTTAAAGTATTAAAAATTGAATCTCATAAATAACCAATTTAATGCGAATTACATTTAATTGTGAAACCTTTAGAATTAATAGTAAATTTTTTTAAATATCACACTCAAATTAATTATTTGAGATCACTATTTCTCTAATCCATTATTGTATCAATTGAAAAGATTAAAAATGGTAGAATTCTCAAGCGGAAGCCATCAAATTTGCCCAATTGTTATTTTGAGGTCCTTAACAGAAAAATAATTTAAATTGAATATTTTTTAATGGAACTGATTCAAAATTAAGACGATCAGAATTAATAATGTTGCATTTATATCAATTAAAAGTCGACAGAATGAAAAAGAACCACTGAAAATCATACGACTGAAACATGCTGAATTTTTATTTTCTCATCCGGCATATTTGACCGAAAACGTAATTGAAATCGAAAGAATTTTAAACAGTTCATGATGGATTACAAAGAATGCATGCTTAATCCCAATAAGTTTAAGTATTCATCTCTAGCAAAATAGTTCGGGATAGAAAATTAAAGAGTGATCTTTGTGATAGATGGAGGTCACCTGGAAATACTGTCGACTGTCTACAGGAATTCTGCGATTCCTGTGGACAAAATGAGGTTGATACTCCCCTTTCCGGAAGAGAAAAATATATACCGACAGAGAAATGTGTAATCCAGCAAAGCATGCCGGAAAAGAAGAGATGTTTTAATTCTTTAATTAAGAAGTATACAAATTTAAAATACAAAATTGCAGAGCCAGATTGCCTAAGCCATTTGTATGAGCAAGGGCCTCTGGCAATTTTAAATAAAAAATTGTTTAAATAATCAACAATACTTGGAAATTTACAAAGCCACCTAGAAAAAAGTAATCGAAAAGATATTCTTAGTTGATTCCGTCAACAAAGTGTGCCTATTCCTTGAAAAATAACGAAACTCTGAATATGTTTATAAAAAATTTCAAATAATTAATAATTATTGTCAATGCGCAAATTACCGTATTGAAAAATAGCCAAACTCTTAATTCGTCGAAATAATTAATAATTATTACAAATTTGCAATCTAACAAACAATTAGTTATATTTTCGATCAAGGGTTCAAAAGTTTTGAAAGTTAAATAGCGAATAGAAACCACAAAGACATTCTTTGTTAACTCTGTAAATAAATTGAGACTGTTTAGTTAAAAATGTCCAAACTCTGATTTTGTTTATGGAAATTGTTAAAATAATTAGTAATACTTGAAACTTTGAAAAGTTTTATATCCAAGAGTAATTGCACAGACATTCTTAGTTGACGTCGTAAACAAATTAAGGCTATTTGTTTAAAAATATCCAAGCATTGATTTTGTTAATAAAAATGGTTAAAATAATAAATTAACATTACACAATTGGGCCATTTTCCTTTCTGGGTAGGCGTGACTCATTCGGTGGTGCAATCTCGGGAATGGCCAAACTATAAACAATCAAGGCCGTATGAATAATTTCTGTTGGAGTTTCATCTTGAAAAATATCTTTGTTTCTTTATATTTTTACGATTTTGGTTATGTAATGTCATAATGAACGTGAAGATATTTGAGCTCGAAAATTAAACTCTATAAAAGTACTGATTTTAAGTATATACATATATCAGAGTGGCCATTTAAATTGAAGAACAACAAAATTCCCGGTCATTTCCCGTGCCTTTCTCGGTTCGCGAACATTTATCGCGATCAACAAAATTAAAAAGTTCGAACAGTAAGGCTAATCATTTTTCCATTGAAAGTAATAAAAAGCAAACTAAAAATTAATGCACTCAAATTGGAACTCCTAAATTGTAATCATTTTAAATTGATGGTTTCAAATTTTTTAGTTAAAAAACTTAGTATTTGAATGCTCAATAATTTACACGTACAAAACGGTTAAATTTTCCAATTAAACAAGTTTAAATCAAATGCAGATAAACCGCAAATGTAGAATTTTCAACTATTATAAATTATGAAGTTCAAATTCAGTTCCAAAAATATAAATTCACGTTATCATTTTTAATGCTTCAATTAAAAGACTCAATTAATAACCTTGACAATTTTTTAATTTTATTATTTTTAGTAATTTTAAGCTGGAAATATTGAAAATTGAAAAATTAAATTTTTTTTTAATGAACACTTCGTAAATTAGAAGTTAAATTATTTTCATTTTAAATACTTAAAACATCCTTGATGGGCTTTAAAATTTTATTTCCAAATCCTGAGAAATCTACAAGTTGTTTTAAATTTTTTCCAATTTAAAATTATTTTTGAAGTTTTTTTATAACTTATAAATATTTTAACAAGTAATAAATGGTAAAAGATCAATGTTTTGTATAAAAAATTTACCACTTCAAACGCTTTTAATTTTTAATTGTAAAATTGTAAAATGAATGTTATCATAAAGGAAAAAGATAACAAATCAACTCATTATTTTAAAGGCTGTTAAAATCGAACTTTTGGACAGATTTTTCTTCTGAACACTTGTCAATTTCCCGGTCAAAAAATAAATTAAGCAAAATAGATTGTTTTGGGGCACCTGATCTCACTTTGTCTAAAAGCTTATATGTCTCTTCGAAAGATGAACAATTCCTCTTGTTTTCCTTCTGCATTTTCGAAATGCCTGGTTGCATCTGATTTCGCATAGCATAACCTTCACACTGAGTGACTAAAAGTGAACTAAAGCGAATGTGCTGCGACATTTTTGCCACTGAGTGGAAATGACTGAAACAGACGACACGATTAACCGCCGGCGATACTGTCCGCTTTTTTCGCATACTCCTGTGTTATTGTGGAGTTTCTCCGCTGACCTAACAGCCTCACACTCTCTCGCCCCCTTGGACCACCTTGTCCACTATAACGGGAACTTTTCTTGTGGGACTGCAGTGTTTTCATTTGAATAACACATTCGTTCCGCAACACTGCTCCGACCCTTGTTGTTGATCAATCTCTCTAGTAATCACCCCGAGTGAAGAGACTCACGAAGTCGTCATGTGAGGATCCCCACTCGGGCTCATTAGTATCCAAGGTTTTTTGTTTCAGGTGTGATTCACTCTGCTGAAATTCTGTTTATTAACTATTTGCCGCCATACTTTTCTATCTGACATACTTCCTTCACGTCCATGGATTTTTTTCATGCAAACTCTCGTGTCTCTGTGGCTTCTTATCTTTCTTCTAAATAGGGTCTCCTTCACAAATTCTAACCATTATTTCCGCGGTTTGCCTCTGGGTACGCTAAAATTTACTTTATCTTGATACACTTGTTTCGTTAGTCGTTCATCTGGCATTCTCTCAACATGCCCGAATCATCTTAACCGATTTCTTTCCCATGTGTCAAATAATTATTGTCAATTAGAAAAGTTTTATAGCAAATAGTAATCGCAAAGACATTCTTAATTAACTACGGAAATAAAATCAGGCCATTCGTTTACAAATATGCAAACTCTAATTTTGTTCATGGAAATTGTTTAAATAATTAGTAATTGTTAAAAATTCGAACAGTTTCATTACGAATAGTAATCGCAAAGACATTCTTAGTTCACCTCGTAAACAAATTGAAGCTATTAGTTTAAAAATATGCAAACCCTGATTTTTATTTGAAATTGTTTGAATAATTATTAATTATTGATAATTTAAAGAGTTTCATAGCGAATAGTAATCGCAAAGATATTCTTAGTTAACTCTGTAAATCAATTGAGATTATGCTTTTATAATGTACATAATTAAGGCTTTTAAAACGTAAGCAATTTTTTTAAGCCTTAAAACCAAATAATTTAAACTTGAGGACAATAACAATGCGAAACTCGATTCGAATTAATCAAAATGAAGCATTAAAAGTTTCTTATATATTAGGACTTTCAATTAAATAAAGAACAGACCACTTTGAATTAGTTCGTTTTGTATTATTTAAAATAACACTGCCCTGCAAATTTTAATTTTTTTGATGCGAATAAGATGGCACCTAGTGTTTCCGAATGGACTTTTCGTACTGAACACGAATCTGGGTTCAAACACTTCCCATCACGTCACGTTTTTGAGAAAATAAGGGTTGAACCCCCTAAAAACGGCGTTTTCAACAAATTTGAAACATTGTAAGGCTGAACCATGACGTGCTACAAACTTCGCTAATTTCAGAATTTAAAGGCTGAAACAATTCCTTTTAAATGAGCCCTATGATACATTAATCGCATACGTTATAGAACGAGGGGTGTATTTTAATGTTTTAATTAACCTTGTACTATACCAACTGCTAATATTCAAGCAAATCCGTTTGAATTACCGAAAATCTTCCGCCATATTGGATCCGCCATTTTGAATTTTTAAAATGCAACTGCATATTCGTAATCAGCGACCCTTAAAATCCCCGAGTAACAATTTTCAAGCAAATGCGATCAAATTTTGAAAAAAAAGTCCGCGTGGGTGTAAGTATGTTAAAATCCTTTATGTTTTCATTTTCTTCCTCCATCCCTAGACAAAAACACACCCCCCGCTCTAAGGGCGCATGCGATCAATTTGGCTTTCGGTGGATTTAACTGAAACTTTGTAATTTTTAAAGTTATTAGTGCCGGAGGAATTATCCGTAAAAAAATCCAAAAAATGGACAGTTTTAGCGCTATGCGGCGCTAAGCGCTCAAGATCAGTGAATAAAACGAATTACAACAGGTTTTGTTACAAAAGCGATGTCAACATAGAAATCATGGTTCAGATCGTGGTCTGTCATATTTTCGCCTACACCGTTTACTCATATAGCGTGCTTCTCAAAACGATCAAACGCTAAGCGCCCAATATTTTAACTTGACTAATTAATCACTTCTTTAAAGGCAGAAATGGTACCCAAATTAACATTAGTAACTAGTGCGCACATACCGATAATAACATCCTACCCTTCGCAAGAGACAAAAGCGATGTCACTATAAGAATCACGCATCAGAAAGTAATCAGTAATATGTTTAGCCAAACCAATGAGTTATATTGCGCGCTTCTCAAAACGATCAAACGCTAAGCACCCAAGATTTGAACTTGACTAAGTAATTACTTTTTTAAAGACAGAAATGGTATCCAAAGTAACATTAGTAACTAGTGCGCACATCGGTAATAACAGTGTACCCTTCGCCAGAGGGCCGAACGCTAAGCGCCCATGATCAGCGAATAGAACCAGTCCTAGTAGCTTTAGCGACACAAGCGATGTCTGTATACGAAACACGCATTAAAAAGTGGTCAGTAACATGTTTAGCCAAACCAATGACAATATGAGTCAACACCGTTGACTCATATAACGCGCTTCTCAGAACGGGTAAACGCTAAGCGCAGAAGATTTGAACTTGACTAAGAAATCACTTTTTCAAAGGCCTTTCACAAAAGAAATGACAGACAAACATACCGTCGTCGATGGAAATA
>NC_046663.1:126135648-126144380 GCF_010883055.1 Belonocnema kinseyi
TTTTGTAACTAAATCTATTGTAATGCGTTCTATTCACTGATATGAGCGCTTAGCGTTCGGCACTCTTGAGAACAGTACAATGTAATCATCGGAATGTACGCACTAGTTACAAATGTTACGTTGGGTACCATTTCTGCCTTTAAAAAAGTAATGAATTATTCAAGTTAAAATCTTGGGCGCTTAGCGATTGATCGTTTTGAGAAGCGCGCTATATGAGTCGACGGTGTGGGCGAAAATATGACAGACCACGATCTGAACCATTTTAAATCAATTTGATTCAATTAGAGTTTTTTGTTTAAAATTCGAATATGTGATGTACAAAATAAAATTGAAAGGAATTAATACAATAATCTGAACAAAATTCGTAAACTCTTATTTTATCTCATACTTTTACAAATATTACCCAGCAACTATACTTTTCTTTGCAAAAATTCTCATAAAGTCATACGCTGAAACGTTCAGATGTGCACAAGTTTCATTCAATACCTCTGTTCGCTCCAAATGCAGCTGTTCACCGGAAAACAAAAAACTTTTGAAATGTTTTCATATAAACGCCGCTTATACAATGACGTAAACAAGAAAAAATACGGTGCAAACAGCTCTTTTGCGTCAATTCTATATGCCTTTGGAAAGCTAGTAGACCAAAAGGTTGTAAGATCGTTTTTCTTTCGGCGAACCTAAAAATACACAGCAAAATACCGACATTCAAAAGTACGCGGCTTCGGTGTTGTTTCGAGTTGAAACAAAGATAAGACAATAGAGAGTGAAAATGGAGCTATCTTCATGATATAGTTTAACACTTGGAGCATTCTCATTTTGAGAAAAAAAATCTTATTTTCCGTACATAACCAAGGAGCTGTAACAAAAATGAATCCGCTGTTTTCTTGTGTAAACATGTTATCTATTTTATTTAGGAACAAATATTAAATCAATAATTGTGCAATATCAGGTTGTAGTTTCTTATGTATAGTAAGATCAGAAAGTTATTTATATGAAAGGAAATTGAACTTTGATTGTATAATTTATAGTTCTTTGTTCAGGAACCCAGTAGACTTTCGTAATACTATAAACTTACATAAAACATACGTAAATACAGTTTTTGTTGGCATAAAAAAAAAAACAATATTTCAAGTGCGAATCATTTATAAGAAAAATAAGTAGATGTAGATTTAGTAACGGTTTGCAGTATCGCTGGTTTTACATGGTTATTGCAAAGTGCCAGGCATACCAGGTACACGTGCAATGGATGCCATATTCAGAGATACACGCATTGGTATCCTCAGAGTGCAACGATCTGTTCGCGGATTAAATTCATCATTACACCATACGATCACGGCAAGTACGACTATTCTTGTGGGCGTAAGAACATTGTGATCATGATTGTGAAGCTGGATCATCTTTCACATTGCAGGATTACTCCTCTTGCGGGCCTGAGGCTGCATCAACATTATTTCCTATGTACTGTATGTAACCTATGTATGCATAGATATGTGTGTATGTGTAAACAGCTATTTACAATTAAAATGTAAGAACTAAGGGATAATCGGGGTACTGTTGTAAAGATTACTAATATAATAAGAGATGGCGGTATTTTTGTATGTATTATTATAAACTGAAACGAGAAAAAATTAGTGTTGACGTTTAGAAAAAGTCTTAATACTTTTTGAAAATTGTAAGTGTGAAAAAGCGATAATAGTCAATAAAAAGTTTCGTACAAAATATCGTCAAAAGTAAGTATTTTAAGTAACATAAGTATTGAAATGAGAGCCTCTATTAATATCTGCAACCGGTATTTTCGAAAATTCTAAAAGACTATACGAAAAACGATCGATGCACTGTAAAAAAGAGTGATTGAAAATTCCCACACTAAAGACATTAAAAATCCTAGAAGCCACAATCATAAAAATACCTACCGAAAATTAAAAAAAATTATTTATAATTAGCGCGTACGCAGCGGACAACACAAAGGAAGAATTTTCTAAAGACCAGGATTCTCTTTTTAACAGTTTAAAATTCTACATTGCAAAAAGCAGCTACATTCTCGCGGGTGACCTGAATGCTTATCACTCGGATTTGTTAGACAGCAAAACTAATCCCAGAGGAACGTAACTAAAAAAATTGCTAGGAAAAACGAAATAATATTTAGAGTTAGACCAGCTGAACCATTTTTCCCGCGGGGCAACTTGTACCTAGATCTCTGTTTAATAGATCATAGAATACAGGCTAAAGTATCTTGCTCTTGTTCTTGACAGAGAGCTTGAAGGAAATGCTTATGTTTATTATTCTCACATTTTGAGCACGTTTATCTAACCAGAGGACATATGTACGATTGTGCCTGACTGGATGGTCAGTCAGAGTAGTCAAATCTCAGTAAGGGAGATAATCTTCGTTCTTTAGTACTATAAATGGGCTATATTTGTAGTAAGGCTCAAATCTCTCCAGTAGACCAATGTACAGGGAAATTTTTTGGTGCAAAATCGGAGTAACATCATTCTGTCTGCGCGTATATGCTTGCGTGTCAAGCATGTTACAGCTATCAGTGGCGTGCTCGATGTTTTCACTTGGATCTCCACAAAGGCAGCATCCATCAATAACTGCAGCCATACTGAGGATGTTTTTGGTACTTCCTCGTATTGATTATCCTGTCCTGGATGGCAATGAAAAATCCTTCCGTCTCCGGAAAGAGCTCTCCCCGCTTCAGCCAAAGGTTTGAAACATCACTATCCATGTCAGGAAGATCTAATGTTTGGTGATGTGGCTTGTGCATCTGTTTACCTCGCCACTGAGCAGCTAGTTATTCAGCATTAAGATGTCCGATATTCTGGAAGTCAACAGCTGCAAGTTTTAAAGGGGTATACATGTCAACTCTACAAATGTTGTCATAGAGTGAGATGTTAGTCCTGTTTTGGACATTTCCGCGCAATTGCGTAAGCTGACAGACACACAATCGACGAACATCCAGGATCCTTCTGCCTCCAAACTTACGTGGCAGAACTATTCACGCTACAGCTGTCCTTCCATGGTGCATTTGATTCTCAGACATTTCCACGCACATGATTCAGCCTCTCGAGGTCAGACATGGATCAGTTGACCAAACCAAAGGAATGCGATAATTGCCTTTGTGATGTTCTTCGCACTGAGGCCAGACCCCATAATCAGACTTCGGCCACCCGAAAAAGCAGTCTCAAGCACCGTTTTAACTGCAGAGTGGAGCGCACCCCTCGCCTGAAATATTCCAAGGTACCTGTACGATTCTTCATCAGCCATTGCCTCAATCAGAGCACGGTCATCCGGTATTAGTAGGGAATTTTCTGTCGATGGAACAAATGCGGCTTTCTTTATTCGCCCAAACTTAGAGACATCCTGATGTCATTGGAGAACTGCAGCAAGATGTTAAATAGGCTGTTCAGTTTCGACTCTGAGCTTTGATAAACCTTTATATCGTCCATGTACAGTAGGTAAGTGAGTTGAGACTCGTTCACTCCCACCTTAATTTTGAACCCATAGGACGTATTATACTCGAGATGGATAATGTTTGATGCATTCTTCTGATCCCTGATATTGAAGCCAAGGACAAGTGTTTCAGCAGCCTCCTCCGCTGCTTTGTACGGAAACGCGCTACTCTGCCTACTCGTCCATTTGCGACTATATGTGCTGTACCCAAAATAATCCTGTTGTGAAGCCATTCAAGATTAAGTACTCTGCGAACACCATCGGACTCTCTCTGTCTACCATATAAGTTAGAAAGAGAGATTACGAAACCATCGTTTTGCTTTTTATCCCACCTGGTTGTCTATCTTACATTGTTCCACAGCAGATTGGCTTATTTTGAAGTCATTTTTGCACTTGCGCCAATCACTGAACTCGGCCACAGTGATGGGAGTCTTCCACAGAAGGGACTTATGTTAAATTCGAAAATCATTATACGTGACGGCAGAACAAAGAACAAGTTCAAAAAACTTTTTTTCTTTAAGCGAATAAAAATTCCAGCACCACGAGCATTATTCAAGGACTTTTTCAGGTTTTATCCAAGTAAAAACAAATCCAAAGATTTTTCCAAGTTTTCAAGGATTTCCAGGACACTAGACACCCTGGATATCTGGCAGGGATTTCACTGCCAAGTTCCGAAAGTTCGCGTGCAAACTGTGGATCTGTTATTACACACTTAATAAGTCAAAGTTGCTGACCATCAGGAACATATTATACACTGAGAAAAAAATCTTATTTGCATCAAAGGAAATTTCTTTAATTCAAGAAAATGGTAGAGTAGAATTTAGACGAAGAAATATTTCTTCAGATTAAAGCAATTTTTTGTTTGGATCTAAGGAACACAATTCATAAGGAATAGAAACCTTTACTTGATACTGTGAAATATTAGTTGAGCGAGAGAAATGTTCTACTGAATGTAATAAACAAGTATTGCATATGATAGGTGAGTTCTGTGAGTTCTTTAATATAAAGATGTATGGTGTAAGTTCGAGAAGATAATTATTGCATACAAATAAATATAACTTAAAAAAAGATTTTTTGAACCAAAAATATGATTCTCTGATTTAAATGAGCATATTTTTTGGTTAAATAAACATTTCTTTGTGAGAAATAATTTTTTTAAATAAAAATCGGGTAATATACCCAATTATTTGCAGGTTAAGGCCAACTTAAGGCTTTGAGAAAGAAATTAGTGTCGAAAATTGTTTGTGTGATAAAGGTAATACTAATGTTACAGTGCCAATATAATAGGGTATCAAATTCTAAACTTTATTTAGCTCATTATATATATTAGAAACTAAAAAAATAATTAACATTAGATTATATGAAGATAAAAGGGTAAAGGAATCAGATTAAATTAATCTTAAATATTATCACTAAGATGTGCATAGTAAAGGGAAACATTCGTTATGAAGTATTTTTCATTTATAAACAAATAGCCTGGCTTAAATCATTAAATTGTCAGCATCTATATAGTTCAAATTCAGAGGTTATGACCTCGGCTTCTTTTGACTGCTTCAGCAGAATTAGTAGAATCGTTATTTTTCGAAAATTGAGTTTCTTTTTTATTCGTGTCTTTAGCTTTTAACTTCCTTCTTCTACTAACACATACCTGATAAGTTCATACCTGATAAGAATCCTTGCATTAAAAGGTATACAAAAATTTCGAATCCCTAAGAAGGCCGTTTCTGTCCTTCGTTTTTTTATCCTTATTAGGCGGCGAAAATAATATAATCCCAATCCCTTTTATAACCGATCGGAGCTGTCAGACGTAACCTCGAATAAATTAAGAACACAATTTTCGTTCGAAGCATTAAAACGCGCTCTAAAAGTGAGAAATTTGCAAAATCTGGTATGATTGTATATAAGAATACACCTCTTTATCGTAAAATCTTCGCTTTGTTCAAATATTATCAATTGCAAAAATATAAAATCATTATGAAAAATTCAGAAAATTATTTTTCACTAGAACCATCTGTGTGGAAATTAATCCTGACATCGTAAAATGAACTATGATATGTTTTAAAAAGCTCTGTACCTCATTATTATTCGAAAACAGACAATAAAAATAGCGAAATTGGCTAAATTAAAAGGGATTAAAAATTTTCTATTTCGTGGTTGCTTTGTGGTATTCAGAGAAACATTGTCGGCGCTAGGTTCAGAAAGGGATTCAATTTAAGAGATAACTTCAGCTGCTATGGAGATTTTAAAGCGGGAGGACAGAAACGGTATCCGGAAGTTTTAAATATTTCTCACGTTATCACTAGATGCATGCCATTTTTAAATAGTTTTTAATGCAAGTCTTCTTACCGGGTAGTCTTTTTGGTTTTGGTTTATAAAATAATCATGCATATTTCCGTTTTTTACACCCTTTAAAGCAATTTCTTGTATGCGTTATGCTGAAATCGCTTTTCGTCTCAAATCAGCCTTATTTTTATTTAACATATTTTCAGAAGCACTAAAAATTATAATGATTTGTGATTAAGTCTACATCGCTAAGCTGCTAATTTACTCTTATTTTTGAATAACATAAATCACTAAATATAATTACTTACTTAATTATTTTAAGTACAGATTCCGTAATTTACTTTAATCATTGTTTTTACCTTTACATCGATCATTCATTCTAAATTTTACAAAACAACAATCGAACATAACCATACTTTTTCGATTGCCAAGAATACAAATCATTGCAAGAACATACAATCCAATTGATAACAAGACATATGTCGGGTTTCAATCGTGTAAAAAACTACAAATTTTGCCGAAGTTTCCTGAACATTACAGTTCACTTATTCAGGACTGACCTGAAACTGAGGTATCAGGTTATGTTCTTCTTATGTATACTCTTTACGATGCCTGTGATTGGCCAGAGCGCCCCACCGTGGGGACTGGTCGAACTGATTGGCCAATCAAGTCTTTTAGAACAACAGTACCAATCCCCTTATATGAAAGAAATGTGGCTTTCATTTAATTATTATTGCTTTTACACTCAGAGAAATGGTTGGTTGGCTCATCCATTTTTTTTTGGATAAGGAATAGTTGGTTAGAATCTCTGTTCAAATTATCAGGGCAACCCACTCCGTTAGCTATAGTGACCAGTTTTTATTGTTGCGTGTTAATTGGCAATTGCAGCAATGCATTGGACCCTTCAATTACCGAATAATTAGCACAGACAACTAATTGGCCGGTGGTCCCAGATTTGTGGGAATTGTGTTTTTTGACATTATCAGCGATGGACAAATCAACTGTCGAGTTTTTCGATTTATTACACCTATCCTGTCTTATGGAAAGATTCAATGGTACGAATTGATGGTTTTACTTTTTATATATAAGACCTGTGTTGTGCGTGTGTACATAGCTCACGGTGTAGCCAAATTTATGTATTCTTATTTTGTTTTCTTAGAATTAATATAGCAAAATAATTGATTAAAAATGAAGATAACAAATTTATTTATTATTAATTGAACCATCACAAACGAGTAGAGTAGAACCGGGAAGGCTAGCATGTTAGTCGCAGATACTTTGTTCAAAGCCGACAGATTTAATGTTCAAATATGTCGAAGAAGATGCTTCGAAGAGCTTTCTTCACTGATTTTACGTCCTGAATGTGGCTTCGCGGTACGCCCAAATAAAATATGTGAGTGACTTTATGCTCGCGATGATTAGTGTCACTGCGGAGGTATTCAGCAGAATTTCGTAGTCAAGGGATAGAGGCAGAAGTGTGATGCAAAAGAGCAGAGTGCTCATGGTATCGCCCTGAAAGATGATACCTGCATATCAAGAAGATGCTAAGACCACGTATCTCACGGTCGTGAGATGTGTTTATGGTTGATTATTTTGATTTATCTTCGTACAATGACCATTTAAGAGTACGTACAATAGTCTTGGTTCAAATTTTAAAAGAGAAGCTTAGAGAGTAAGTCTTACTGCAAAGCCAAATGATTCAATACTAACACCTGTAGCACTTTTTAGGAGGAGTGAAAAAAATTTTAAAGAGACCAATGTGTTTTACTTTAATAAGAAGTACCACGATAAAATAAGAAGAAAATTAAACAAAAGATTTCAAAATGCCCATGCTGTACCTGAAATTTCTAAGCATCGTGGGTTTACCGTTGATTGCTGGAAAAATGTATACATGAAAAGGTGTTCAAAGGAACAATATGAAATAAAATAATTGATATACGAAGAAAAGTACAAATAATCCCATAAGAAACTAAAAATATATAAACCGGCCCTTTTCAGGCTAAGTGATGTGCAAGACCGATCGCGAAACCTCCTTGCGGTAGATATTAGATGACGCTAATGCCGACGGCACATAAACAAATAAATTAATGCTTTATTTTTTGAATATTTTAGTAGCACTACAAAATTAATGATATCTTGAATCCGAAATCAGCGACTCCGGAAATCATTTGTTGTATACTCAACTCGTTTTTTTATGACATAAAATAATTCTCACGATTTTCAGCATTCATCTCAGATTCGCCATCTTGTAATTTTAGAAAACTGTGAGAAAATTAGTAATCAGCGACCCCGAAAACTCTTTATTGCATACCCAACTCGTACTTCTATGACATAAAATGAATTTTACACTTTCCAGCGGCCGTATTGGATACGCCATCTTGGAATTTAAAAAAAAGAATAGAAAATTCGTGATCACTGACCGAAAAAAATCTTTATTGCATACCCAACTCATACTTTTATAACATGAAATGATTCTTACACTTTCCAGTGGCCATATTGGATTCGACATCTTGGAATCTTGAAAAAATAATAGAAATTTCGTAAGCAGTGACCCCGAAAACGTTTTATTGCATACCCAACTCGTACTGTTATGACATAAAATAAATTTTACACTATTCAGCAGCCACATTGGATTCGCCGTTTTGTAATTCTCAAAAAATAATATAAATTTCGTGACCCGTGATCCCGAAGATCATTTATTGCATATTTAACTCGTACTTTTATGACATAAAATGATTTTTACACTTTTGAGAGATCATCTTGGATTCGCCATCTTGGAATTTTTTAAACTAATATAAAATTCGCAATCAGCAACCTCAAAAACATTTGAAAATTGATTTGCAAGAGTACAAATTATTTTTTTATAAGAATCAGTTCAAAGATTAGAGATTGACTTTAGCAGTTTTTTTCTTGTGGCGGCCATCTTAAAAATTGAAGTGAGAGGGGCGGGTGGCTGATTTCACAGAGAATGCCCAGCACCCACACACACACATACA
>NC_046663.1:126144480-126166000 GCF_010883055.1 Belonocnema kinseyi
AACATTGGAATTATTTTTTATACCAGCGCTAAGTTTCCTAACCAAGGAACATGTAGGTGTCCCAACCAAGGAATATTACATGCGCATAGAAAATAATTTTTTACACATAATTAATGTGAATACTTTTAAAAAACATGAATGGTTATATTAAATTAATTACATTCTCTACAAGCAAATATTTTTCTATTTTTTACATATTTCGATAAAATAATGAAAAATGACTGGAGAGATACCATAAAATTTTACTTTTGATAGCTCTAAAGTGATTTCCGTTCATATCTAGGAGTAAACTCCACAACAAATATTTTTACTTTAGCTATTTATACATAATTATAAAAGAAAACTTACGTAATTTTTTCAGATTTGTAATGGTCAATCTACAACATTTATCCCCGCTGTCCCAACAAATGACCATCCCAGTCACCTAATATTTTGTATGTGAGAGTCTGGTATACTAATATAATATGTACTATTTTTTTAGAACGCGAATATCTAAAATTTATTACAAGGACAGATTGTGAAACTTGTTAATATTGGAAATTCTCAGCCCCAAAATTCAATCAACGGCAGCACCAATTCAAATAAAGTTTTGTTCCTGCTCTACGGTATGTTTCAAAAGCACATTCTAAGCCCATCTTTATAAATTTACTATAATAGGTTGCAGGCCTGTTGATACAAACACTCACTTCTTTTTATATTTGAAATGAAAAATGTCTGTATAAGACTAATGAAAGGATTTGTTCGGCTTTGGGCATAGAGTTTGTTTCTGACATAACCCAGCTCTTTAAAAATAAATATAATACATTTTGTAAAAAAAAACGTTGAAAACTCAATTGCGCATGTGATAGGCTAAGCTTCAAAATTAAAAAATATCTTTAATACATCGACGCCTGAGTAGAATAAGGTGTTCGTTCTGAATCTGCTTCCAAAAGGTGTTGATTCGCAGTTTGTTCCAAGAAGGCGTTCGTTCCAAATCTGCTCGAGAAAGGTGTTGGTTCCAAGTTTGTTTAAAGAAGGTGTTGGTTCTGAATCTGAACGAAAAAAATGTTGGTTCCGAACTTGTTCGAAAAAGGCATTCGTTCGCAAAAGTATTTCATTCTTAAAATTTTGTAGTGGTTCCACTGACACAGGGGATCGAAGTTTTCTAATATAAATATTGGTTCTTTTATTTCGGGTTTTAATTCATACCATTTTAAATAATTATATAAAACTAAGATAAGACGAAACCACTTTTTACATTTATTTTAAAATCACTAGATTATGTATTAATTATAGTATGCCATGCAGTGTGGTGAGTATTCTATTAAATATAGTTTCAGCGAAAAGAGGACGTCCAGGATAATTATATTTCTCTTAGATTAATAAATGCATTAACATAATTTATTGAAGAATAATAATAGTAATTTACTCAAAGAAATTCAAGATACGTATATTGTGTATGATGCCTAATGCTATATAATATATTTGTAGAATATTTGAATATTGTTTTTTAAAAAGAAAATTATGTATATTTTTTTAGTAAACATGATCATCAAAAAAGTAATTATTTTAAACATAAGTAATAAATCACTGCATAATTTCATTATAAAATGAGTGATACTCTGGAGGAATAACCCTGCTTGAACACATCAATTGTAAAGCCTTCTTATTTTCCGTATCCAATTAAATTTTATTTTGATACAGTTTTTTTTAGCGGGCACTTCTTCTCGATAGATTTTTTCGTGTCAATGACAGCAGAAACATATTCTCCACTGTACTCATATTAGAAATATACCTATGCATCGTTAAGAATTTACTTTTATTTTGCGTAAACTCATCATTTCAATTAAGTCATCGTTCGGTTTGATTAAATCGGTAAAATAATTATCTGACTTCATTTCTTAGATTCACAGGAAAATTATTTGATTAAAAAAGGGAAACTTGAGTTGTGAAAATGTTCGAAATCCTGCATCAGCAGCATCAATACAAAATTATAAGTATAAAATTTGTTTGATGACAATTCAATTGTATACCGAAAAGAAGGATTTACAATTTATCTGTTCAAGCGGGGTTATTCCTCTCGAGTGTTAGTCATTTTATAATAAAATCATGCAGTGATTTATTACTTATGTTTGAAATAATGACTTTTTTTGATGATCATGCTCGCAAGTTTGAGCGCGTATAGGGCGCGCGACTGTTGGCTCTCGCGCTTCGCGTTCGATGCTGTATTTATCTCGCGCTTCACGCTCGATTATGTATTACCCTCGCGCTACGTGCTCGGTCTTTATATTTTCGCACATTCTTGCGACAACATTTTAAAATTAAGACTCAAAAAATCCACCACTGTAATTTTCTGATTGTGAATTCTCTTTCGTTAAAAAAGCTTAGCTCGAGAGTTTGAGCGCACCTACGGCACGCGACTGAGGGAAATCGCACTCTGCGCTTAGTCTTTACATTTCTTCTGCATTCGGGCACAGACCTTTTAAAATCAAAGGTGAACGCAACAAAAACTGTAATTTTGTGATTTTAAGCTCTCTTTTGTTAAAGCTCTTTTGGCTGATACATTTTTTATGTAACTCTGCCAGGGATTACTTATTAAAAAATTGAAAAATTAAAAGCAAATTGTAATTATCATGATTATTATCTCTTCAAAATGTCCGGGAGGTCGCGACAATTCCATGGACGTCATTTGAGTACTCACTAAAATTTCAGATTCTTTTGTTTTCATATGTCAACAGTTCGAAACTCGTTGACTGGCTAACAGCTGTTGGTGCATTTTGCAACAATTTATCGTTAAACTGGTCGGAAATTCGAATGAAAAAACGTCATTTTAGATCTCTTCAAACCCACGGGGAATGATTGTTTGGATGTTAAAAACTAACAATAAGTTGGACTGGCAGCTCCTTAGTGGTGCCAAAGTTAACTAACAGACTGTGAAACATGTCAAAAATTCGAGTGAAAAAACGTAATTTTTTAGTACTCTTGAAACCCATTGGGGATGATTTTTTAGGTGCAAACAACTACCAAGAAGTTTGACTTGTAGCTTCTGAGTGGTGACAAAGTTGACTGGCAGGCTGTCAAACATGCCAAAAATTCAAGTCAAGAAACATGATTTTAGTACTCTTGAAATTCATTGTTGCGAGCTGTGAATTTGCATAAAAAATGAGATTTTCGTGGTTTCTTTTTTTATATACATATTATTTTTATAGAAGTATCCTATAGATTACAATTTTAGTTAATGAAAAGGACAAAACTTTCATCCGGTTGCTGATTAAAAATGTCAGTCAACTTTGGCACTACTCAGGAGCTGCCAGTCAAATTCTTTGTTAGTTGTTTGCACCAAAACAATCATCCTCAATGGGTTTCAAGAGTACTAAGATTACGCTTTTTCACTCAAATTTTTGACATGTTTGACAGTTTCCCATTTAACTTTGGCACCACTCAGAAGCTGCCAGTCAAACTTATTGCTAGTTTTTAGCATCCAAACAATCATTCCCCGTGCGTTTGAAGAGTACTAAAATGTCGTTTTTTCACTCGAATTTTTTACATTTTTGACAATCTGCCAGTTAACTTTGGCACCACTCAGGAGCTGCCAGTCAAACTTATTGTTACTTTTCAGCATCTAAACAATCATTCCCCGTGGGTTTCAAGAGTACTAAAATGACGTTTTTTCACATTAATTTTTGAAGAGTTTAACGATAGATTTTTTGCAAAATACACCAACCGCTGTTAGTCAGTCAACGAATTTCGAACTGTTGACTATGAAAACAAAAGAATCTGGAATTTTAGTGAGTACTAAAATGACGTCCGTGTAATTTTCGCGAGCTCCCGGACTATAAAAAGTCCAAAAGAAGCGATGAATTGGCTGAAAAAATTCGAATTAGTTTAGGAATGTGAGCTTAAACATCATTTGAATTTGAAAGAAAAAGTCGCGCAAAAAATAAAAATAAAAATTATATTGTGCGTGAGCACAATATAAAAATTGGAGTACACCTAGAGTATATCTAGTCTCATTTCAGTATATTTTGCACAGATTTAGGGAATTGTGTGTCCACGTGGATTCTAGCTCGACCCCCCCCCGGTCCCCCTCGTGGACAAGCGTGGAATTTTGCCATACCCCCCCCCCCCTAAAGTGTCCACGTGGTATATGGGTGGCCCCCGACCAAATTAAAAAAGTTATTATCAATGTCCTGTAGGGCTTTCAAAAAGAAAAGTTTTTCTTCTCTTGACTTTTTTTCATATCATGCGTTTTTTGGCTTAAAATGTTCATTTTAGTTTGTTTTTTTGGAATTTGAAAATGCTCCAGCTCTGATAATTTTCTTTTTATAGAAAAAAGTCATGGGGATAAACTGTTTGAGTTTCTGAGTACTATGATGAACCGTACATAGAATTTGTAAATCTTGAAAAAATGTGGTTTCAAACATTTTTGGTACGATCAAATTTGGAGTTTTCAACTTTTCGACCAAATTGAAAAAGTTGTAATCCTAATCTAAAATGTTCATTTTATTTTGTTTTTTTTTATTTTGAAAATGCTCTAACTCTGATAATTTTCTTTTTATTAAAAAAAGTCATAAGGATAAATTGTTTAAGTTTTGAAATACTATGAACAACCGTGCATAGAATTTTTACATCTTGAAAAATGTGGTTTCAATGATTTTGTGTACGATCAAATTTTGAATGGTCAACTTTTTGACCAAATGGAAAAAGTTTTTATCCTAATCTTGTAGGGCTTTCAAAAAGCAACGTTTTTCTTCCTCAGACGTTTTTTCGTATCATGCGTTGTTTGGCTTAAATTCTTCATTTGAGTTTGTTTTTCTGGATTATGAAAATTCTATAACTCTAGTAATTTTTGATTTTAAAAAAAAAAGTCATTAGGATAAATTGTTAAATTTTTTTGAATTCTATGAATAGGCGTACAGAGAATTTTCGGATTTTTAACTTTTTGAATTTTCATTCAAAATAGCTGGCTAATGAACTTGATCTTTAGTTTAAGACACTAAACGAGTGGACCAAACGGCAATTTAATAGATTGATTTTTTCAAAAGTTATCGTGTTCAGACGGACAGACAGACAGACAGACAGACAGAACATTCATAAAAACATGTTTTTCGGATTCAGGAGGTCTCAAAACGTGGACATTTGATAACAAATGGGGGGGGGGGGGCAAATTTTGCACAACTCTAATACCTTCTCTGATGAGAATGTAAAAAGATATATAATTTTGTATGAAACAAGAAAATATTCAAAGATTCTACAAATATACTATATAGTCTTAGGCATAGTACACAATATACGTATCTTCAATTTCTTTGAGTAAATTAATATTATTGTTCTTCAATATATTATGTTAATGCATTTAATAATGTACGAGAGCTATAATTATCCTGGACGTCCTTTTTTGCTGATATAGGCAGGTTTATTATAAATAATATACACAGTAATACAAGATGATGAATTTTGAATGTAGATGAATTTCATTTTTGCATTAAATAAATAAGTGACTTAATTTCAAACAGAAATAGAACTTAAGGTTGTATGTAAAAAAATCAATATCTGGTTGAATTTTTTGAGAAAAGAGTTTTATTTGAATGATATAATGATTTATATGCTAAATTAACTTCAAATTTTTTAACCATACCGATGCGAAGATAATTAATGTCAAAGTTGACTACTAAAACATGTAGTTCATGAACATCGCATAGGCACTCTTCACATTTTAATTTATAGTAATTAAACGCGCTGGTAGAGAGATTTAAAAAATGTCGGTATTAATGCTGCTTGAAAATACAAATTAAAAAAATATATATCAAGTTCTTCCACCGTGTGTTTCATAGATAATTCAATGGAAAACATTGAAATTTTAGTCACTTTCAAACTGATAAACATAACAGTATCGCATAGCAGCAACACTGTTCCCTTTCTCCAACTAATCTGCTGTACCAAGCTATTCAAACGCACATGACTGTTGATCAGCCATGGTTAGGTTTTAATTACGATGTTGAACGATCTACGAATCTGCCGCTGGCATAGCAGTGTCTCGTATCTGATATACAAGTAATATGGTAATTAACTGACACGTATGTTGAGTTTGCGATGATTTTCATTCGCGTCCTCTGAAATTCAATTTGTGCTGGCAGAAAGGCGTGCGCTAAAAGCGATGTAACGAGGCGCAAATGCTTAAACGGATTTCGGCGATTTTAGAAGAGGATTCAAGAGATTAGCTGAGAGTAGCCAATATGGCGTCGATAGCGCTGGATAGTAGCGATCAACACTGAGCTCATCATAGTTGTTTCGTCAACGTTTCCTATTTTGACATATGTACTCAGATCGATAACGGATTTTGAGTATAAAGAAAATAATGGTACATATGTGATAAAAAAAGATATGAAAAAGGATTGAAGATTGACGTTCTGTACCTGGTAGCTTGAAATGGATATAAGTGCCTTGTTTAGTGTTATTAAGGTATTATACAGATGAAATTGTTTTCTGCGAATTTGTTTGAAATTAGAACTGTAGATTTATTAGAGCGTTATCTAAAGTTTGGTCTCGTTAGGAAAGGGTTGACCATTTCGAAGTTGAGATAAGTAAAATCCAAAATCGCATCTTATGCACGTACGGCCTATCCCAAGGTGTTGAAAATGTAACATATTTTAGCATAACGCCTAAACGGTTCTGACAATTTTCTTCAAAAACTAAGATACGGTAGAAGGGCGCAATACAGGGATTCTGTGAAAATTCCAGAACTTTTACCTATTTCCTTCATGAAGTAGAGCCCTGAAAGTATGAAA
The DNA here is from genome assembly GCF_010883055.1 of Belonocnema kinseyi. NCBI lineage: Eukaryota > Metazoa > Arthropoda > Insecta > Hymenoptera > Cynipidae > Belonocnema > Belonocnema kinseyi. Next base: position 126,151,248 of record NC_046663.1, read on the forward strand.
GTACAGAGAGGTCCGATAGGTTAGACACTCTCACACACCTCAGTTGACCGACATGAAGTTGGAGCGTCTTCAATTGTTCTTCGCATGGATAGCTCTTTTTCTGAATTCATCCGTATAATACCTTAAGTTCTTTTTTCCTTCTACTAATCTCATCGACTTGGAGAATAAAAAAATTTGATTCATTAGGTATAAATGGAAAATTTATTTAATGCTCACATTTAAAAAATTTATTTCCTGAAATTATTCAATTTTTAATTGTATATTCATTTCATGTTTCTAATAACTAAACGATAGCGCATAAATTGTATAAGTTTCAACAATCAGCTGAATTAAATTAACCTATAAGTTTCATTTTACACATACGCGTTGGCAAAAAGTCAACAATCTTTCTGTCTTAAATTAACCTATAAAGTACATTTTACGTACATAAAGCAGCTGACTTTCAACCAAACACGTTACTTAAAGTCATGTTATGATAATCAGTTGACTTTCAACTGGAGAATGATCCTTTTGGTTACATCTGAAAGTCAACCGCCTTTTTCTACTGAAATTCAGATTCTTGTATTACTGTGTAATATTCAATTACCTGTTGCAAAAAATTATTTTATTCAATACTCATCACACTGCATGGCGTAATATAATTAATTCATAATATAGTGACTTCAAAATAAATGTAAAAGTGGTATCGTATTATCTTAGTTTTATACAATTATGCAAAATAGTATGAATTAAAAGCTGAAATAAAAGAAGGAACATTTGTATTAGAAAACTTCGATCCCCTGCGTCAGTGGTACCACTACAATATTTCAAGAATGAAATAATTCAGTGAACGAGCGCCTTTTTCCAACAAGTTCGGAACCAACATCTTTTTCATTCAGATTCAGAACCAACACCTTCTTCAAACGAACTTGGAACCAACACCTTTCTCGAGCAGATTCGGAACGAGCACCTTCTTAAAACGAACTTCGAACCAACTCCTTCCTTGAGTAGATTCGGAACGAACACCTTCTTTGAACAAACTGCGAATCATCACCTTTTGCAAGCAGAATCGGAACGAACGCCCACAATTTTATATCGGAAGCAGTCAACCAGAAAATTTCACTGACTGATTAGTAATCGCAACCACTAAATAACTGTCAAATGTTTTCAATCATTCAGATTTAGGGATCCGTGATCTCGAAAAATTGAGAACTTTTTTATGACATATGTATTTTCTTTCCTTTGTAAATTATGCGATTGCAGAAAGTGCAAGTCCGGATGATTGATACCTCTTAATTTGCTTGTAACACATATGCGAATTTAATTGACATTTTTTTTGTTTATTAGAAGTTTAATACTGTGATGAATTGAAATATAATATACACGGGAAAAAATTCTGAAGGCCAACGAGTAAATCAAGAATATATTAAACTCAAAGAAAGTGTCCACTTAGATTAGGTAAAACGTTTACTTAGTTTGAGTTAAAATTTAGGTAGTTTGAGGTAACATTTAGTTACCTTATATAAATTGTTCTCGTAAATAAAGTAAGTTTGCCAAAGTTGCTAAGGTCGAGAGTTTATTATTTTCGACATATTGTGTATAATTTTATTACCTTCAGATTAGAAAAACCTTTAGTTGTTATAGAAATATATTAACTTACATTAGACAATTTTTCTTCTAGTATCGACAAAATCAATTTCTCTGAAATCCGTTTAATGCATTTGGAGGTCAAGTTTGTTATTTTTTTCGCGTTTCTTGATATTTTAATATAATTACCGCCTACAATCGAAACACTTGTAAGTTATTATTACCGCAACACAAACTCGCATTAATATAAAAATTAGCGCACATTTTAAGTGGTAAAAAGCGTTTAATTGTCTAAAGTAAATCTGAACTGTCACATCTCCCGATTAAATTGTCGCCATTTTATTTCGCTGCTCCCATAATGCACACGTGCTATTCTGACAATTCTTTCACATAACAATTCAGAATATCTCTATCATAGATATACTTATTAGGGATCGAAAAAAATGTGGCCCCGGTAGGGTAATCTGTCTAGCACCAGACCGTAAATGAAATGCCCTACCCTAATTTTTTAATTATAAATTAGTAAAATTTAAATATTTAAATATTTAAATATTTTTTAATATTCTCAATATGCTTTTGGAATGATTTTTGTATGACTAATGCACATGGGGTACGTGGAATAAGATATAAAAAGTGAGGTTTTGTTCGGGAAAATATGAAAAGCATTTAATCTAGAATGATAATAATCCGGAAATTCATACCTTTGCCTTCATTGCAGATATAAGAAATCTCATTAACAATTCTGTGCTTCCTAACTCGCAATCTACTTTTTGCCCTTTAGTCTAAGCATCTGGTAGTTTTGTTCCATAATAAATCCAACCAGCAATGTTTTTAATGAGAAAGTTTCGTTTTGGGGTCCTTTTTGACATATCAAAAATGCTAGAACAGATCAGTTGCCCAACCCGGTTTTTTTAACAGTTCCAAAAGTTACTTTTGCGTGGACGGACAATTCCCATTGCATTTTAGAGCAAAATGTCCAAGAGAAAAAAGAAAGAGAACAAAATTCTGAACAAATTTTGTTTAAAAAAAATCCGCTAACTTCTATTGGTTCCGAGTTATAATACATTGAAAAGTCCCTTTTTTATTTTCAGCGAAAAATCACTAAGTTTCTAAAAACACCGTCTCTCTTTGTAAATAATTACTGCACGGAAAAGTGTTCCACAGGTGAGTGAAACTAGACTCAATTTCCTGTAATTACAAAAAAAGAACAATATCCATTTTAGCCTGTTTTTACGGACAAATAAGTGAACTTCAGTTTTCTACAAATAAATCCTGCAAAATTCGGTTTACGTTGATTGTGTCAGAGGATGAAATAGAGTCTACAAAAATCTGCGTATATATAAAAAAAATCTTTTAGACCTATTATTTTGGGAATTGTAAGGTTTCAAAAATTTTTTTTTCATTTTTGACTAAAATCGAAGGATTTGTGTTTTCGCAAAATACCTCATTTCCTGCGAATCCCACCACAAAGTTCCTACAGAATAAATAAAAGTAGAGCCAATTTGACGTAAAATCGAAAAAAAGTGTCCTAGCCCAAATAGGTCACGAAATATGAGCTTGGAAAGTGCACTCTTCAAGCAGAGGCACCTGAGCGTACCGTAAAGTAGAACTACGGTCATATTTCGGAATTTTTGTCACAAATAAGTGTATATGATTCATTTATCATGTATAATACGTCTTTCGAAATTAATAAATAAATAATTGTTTATAACAAAAGCTTGCTATCACTACTTATGTTTACTTTTTGGCCATTTTTTAGCATTTTTGTGGCAAAAAAGTCACCCAAATTGATTAAAAATGTGAAATATGTTTTTTATCAATAAGAAAATATTTTTATTCATAATTGTTCATAACAAAAGCTTTCTATCACTACCTATGTTTACTTTTTGGCCATTTTTTAGCATTTTTGTGGAAAAAAGTCACCGTAAATGATTAAAAATGTGTAATATCAAGAAACGTATTATACATGATAAATGAATCATATACACTTATTTGTGACAAAAATTCCAAAATATGACCGTAGTTCTACTTTACGGTACGCTAAGGTGCCTCCATGCATGAAGAGTGCACTTTCCAAGATCATATTTCGGACTATTTGGCATTTTAATTTCGATGAAAGAAAAACAATATCACGACGACAACAGAAAGCTTCACATAATCTTGCCTGACTTAACCCGACCTGACGTGGTTTTGATGCCAACCACACCATCTGCCCCCTTGCGGCAACATGTGCAAAATTCGATCGGGCCCAGATCGGAACTCGGGAATAAGTTGAGCAAATTCTGCACGTGATTTTTTTTTACCTTGTATAAATAAAAAATAATTCTCTTGATGTCAGCGATCACAATGTCATTGTATAACGTCACTATGCAGTATTATTCTCTTATATAATTTACAAACATATATACAGAAAATACCTCTAAAGTTACTTCCAAGTCTCCAGCGATCTGTGCATTTTCGAGAACGGTCCTCTTTAGCGTCGAAATCCTTGGTCATGCCACGTGACGGCTTGGAGAAAATATTGATTGCGCCAAGCTTAAGAAAACTTTCGGCTATAAATTTTCCCGCTGCTTTTATGTAGTGACATAATATGACAAATATATACTTTCAATCAAAGAGTTTCTTCAACAATTTTTCTCTACCATTCTACTCTTCAAGTAGATAGGGAAACATTTTTTCATTGGTATACTTCACAGAGGCACTATTATTTATATAGAACTGTGAATAGGATGTAAACGTATTTGTATCATTAATCAAAGTACAGTGAAAAGATTTCACTGCCGATGTGTTAGGAATTAAGACCTATCCTAAATTACTAAGCAAGCTCCCACTGCCCCTACAACCGCATGTGTGCGTGCATATACTACCTTGTTTAAGCTTCATGCGTTTGAAAAGTTTTAGACCAACGCAACGGCGCGGCGTCTGTGGTGTTTGATTATAAAAAGTTTTAAGGATACCGCACATTTTTAATGGGATATGTTTCCCACTTATTTTTTACCCATATCCTTTCGAACATATGAAGTTGTAAATGCCTTAATCTAAATGATGCACGACTGCAAAATTTATAGGAGATCAAACCTGACCTCTAAATACATAAGTCGAATTGTTGTAATTAATATTAAAGTTTGATTAACCTATTTCCTTAACATGCTACCACGAATCCCTAACAATGCTGAAGTCACAAGAGCAAACAGTTACCTATGCGCATGGGTATTATACGCTAATTTTTAAAACAGCCGTCCGAGAAAGTTTCAGTAGTCCAAAAGTTGACCGTTAGAATGCCAGAACGTCGAAATTAATTATGAAACCAATTTAGAACAATATAATAGAGTAGGTTGAAGCAGGATCGGTACAAGTGCTTAACCTCATCCAATCAGGGCGCAAACAACAAGTCACTATCGGCACTATTTTTGGGTTGGTTTGCAGCACGTCAAGATTAGAGATGAAACTAACGCCAAAATAAAGTTTGTCTCTCCCTTACTAAATCATTCAGCTAGCCAACTTTTTATCCTGACATAAATTCGAGTGAACCCACTCAGAAAATCGGACGCTGAAGGCATTTTAAAATGGACTTTTTAAAATTAAAGGTTAATTAAGACATCGAAAACTGTAATTTGGTGATGTGAATTCTCTTCTGCTAATGCTCAGACTCAGCACGTATTGTGCATTACAACGTGATGTCCTTTTAGATTATTTCTATAACGCTCGATCTCGATGGCTTCGTTTTGACTTCGTACTGGCTCGGCACTGACTTCGCACTGACTTCGAACGATGCTACACTCATCTTTGCTGACTCATTATGTTGTAGGACGACTCTTTCGTTATTTTTACGACTTCATGTATAGTTTTACTGACTTCGTCGTTGCTACAATGACTTCAACATCACAAGTTCATGCTTTTCATAGTTTTACGTGATTTCTTTAAGACTTTACGAAAAACTCTAGCTTTCGAAAGACTTCAGAGTGAATACCCCTCGCCGCCATCAACCCGAATGCCTTTTTAAATTTCTTTTTCAAATTATACAGCCACACACACAAAATTCTGGTCTGGGGTTCATACCATGTTTAATATAGGGTTTTAGGGACACTAAAGCTGAATTCGAAGTCCATTTTAGCGCATTATGTCAGGTTTTTGACATAACCTCAAAAAGTCTTTACAGCCACATTAAAATTAAAAATAATTCTGTCCAGGAGGATAGGCTATTTTTACTATAAATGTATTTGGGGTCGTTGAAACTGAATCCGGAGTCCGTTTTAGAACACATGACCCATATTTTTAAACTTTTTTTAAAAAATTTTTTAAATATTTATACTGTCCGTGTATTACTGCCAGTACAACTGTCAGTATAATAAATGTTTAACATTGCATTACAACAAAAAATGTTCGCTGCCATACCAGAAAATATAAAACTAAATAAAAAATTAATATTGTAAATGAACTGATATTTACATAATAATTATATCAATTATTAATTACAAAAATTCCATGCAATGTACGATGCAAGTACACGGAGGAAAATATCGTGTAAATACAACACGGAATTCGTTTTAAGAATCGCGCTAAACTAACTCCGTTTTGCATCAACACGGCGCTCCGAGTTGTTTGCCGACCGTTTAAAATTCTCGGCATTGTCTAGTTTCTACCGGGAGCTACTGATTTTCTTTTATTCCCCAAAAAAATTTCAAGTGAGTGTTGGCCTACGGTGACATCCTCCGTTTAAAATCGATACGGAGGTGTTTAAAATGAAAGCGCCACTGGGTTGAGGCAAAACGGCGCAATGAATAGAATCAACATTTCCCGTCGCGTTTATTCAAAATACTATTTTCTTCAACTGACACGATATCGTTTCGATTCAATGCGATTTCTATTCAAGGAAATCGCCATGTTGTATTCACAGAATATTTTTCTCCGTTGTATATAGTTTTATTTAATATAAATTAGCAGAGATCAAAGACTCAATTGACGCGGGAACGATGGATTACAGTATGATAGTTATTATGAGTTGTGTATTTTGTCTGTACAGTGCACACAGTACATGCTTCGCTATCTTTAAAAGTTGGCATACTTTACACTACAGTTAGCTATCTGCTCAACACTATATGATACGGACTGATTACTATTAATAGCGTTAAGAGTCCTTCATCTCAGATAGACTTCCGACATGCATATGTTATGTGATCGAAGCATAATAATTCCACACATAATCAAACATTACGAAAGAATTCTACGTAAAGTTTTTCGTACTTTTCCTGTTCTAGAAAAGAACACGAAGTCGGTGCGTTTTTACTTACAAAGACTCTATAGTTGTTCGCCAGCTCTTTTGATTGAGACAATTGATAATTAAATTTGCAAGATTCTCGCTATTCATAAAAAAGCCGGACAAATAACCACGGCCTTTTATTTTTTTTTGATAATGGAAACTATTCAATATAGGTAAAACAAATGGTAAACATATATTAACAAATTTTAAAGACTAATTGACAACTGCCATCTAAAAATGATACCAGCTCCGAATAGAACCGTGGTACATCAAAACTATTGCGACGTCTCATGGCAGTGAGACGGGTGGTCAGAGGGTACAATGAAATGACAAGGACAGATCTTCACCCTCTTATGTCTTGAGATCACGAAGCGACCCAACGATGACAGCTTTCTGCAACCTTCTCTCAAGTGCCAAGGCATATTTGTTAGTCGGCCAGAGCCGTGTATTCGACCACGAATATAGGTCGTTTCTCGAAGTCTTGGAGAACGATGTCAGATTTCTAGTGTCCAAAGGAGATTGCTTTGCGAAAATCATAGTACCAGGCTAACACCGTAAGAGCGACACAGGTGGTAATAGAGCAATCTTAGGGCTTCATTATGGCATGTGAAAATGAAACCCTTGTACCTGAATTAAATTCTTATGATCTTAGGAAAGTAAAAGTTAGTTTCTCCAATAATGACAGAATTTCAACGTTTCTGTAAAAATTTCCGTGAATTGTCTTCTCGATTAGCTGTTGGCGGAATTTTTCAAGCTCTGCTTTGTTGAATTCGGCTTTAAGAAGTAAAGCATCTGGATAGATGAAGAGGATCTCTGGCATTTTAAAATATGTAAAATGTACTTAGAACAATTCAGTTATGAGGAGATTGGGGATGCAGAGGTCCCTGTCCGCCTTGACGGCGTAAGCTGTATAATCGAGCAACAGCCGAATTGATATGCGAGCTCTTATGCATATGCATGATCTTACGCATGGCGATATCAAGGACTGTGAGTTCGTGCTCCGTCCACTGAAACACCCCAAGCGAGTAAAGCAAGCCGGGACGGCAAGCATGTTAGTCTCAAATACCTTTTTCAATGCCGACATATTTAAAAACGAAATTTGTCAAACAAGATGCTTGTATCTGCTTCAAAGAGACAATCCACAAGCTCAGGGTCCAAAATAACTGCATTGAGCCATCAGTTCCTTCCTCCCCCAGAGGATGTTAGACCTTGTAGTTGATGGGGTGGCTTAAGCGTGTGGGACATAGTGCTCAAACGGACCTCTGTCTGCATGCGTATGAATATGGATGAAAGGAATCCTATAAACAGGATCTCCTGGGTCATTTGAAAACCATGATTGTATTATGATGAAAGCGTGAAAAAGCCTAGCTAACACGGGCCTTCTGGATCCCTGGGTCGAGGTCCCTCTCGGACCGAACTCCAGTTTTCGGAATTGGGACAGGAATGCTCTGCGGCCAACACAGCGACAAAGAAGCAGGCCTCCTTTGGTATGGTTGGTTTCGGGAATACCGGACGACTTCCACGAATAATTAGTCTTAACCTTGCATCCGGGGCTCTGCAGGGGCGGGATTTTATTTCCCTAGCTACTCATGGGAACAAAATAGAGCACGCAGAAAATAAACTGACAGATGAAGGAGAAAGAGAGATGGCGGAGGGGGCGAGGGGTTGGTCACTAAAGGGGCTAACAAGCTGAGGGATCGTCGGTCACTCTGAGTGAGGCTATGGAAACGGGAACGACCAATGAATTCCCAAAAAAGAAGAAATGCATCAACGGTTCCCTAAAAAGGAGACTATGAGGAAGAGGCTATAAGGCTATGAGTATAAGCTCTTTAGGGAAGTTACCTGGAGGGCGTTTGAAAGAGTTTCCACAGATCAATGGCCAAAAATCAAAACCTCCTTCCGTTGGGAAGGGGTCTTTATATTTGTTGCAGCCAACATGGCGGCTAAAGCTTGGTCACACAAGGTTGTGATCAAGGCAAGGCCTTGGGAAGATGCACTCCTTAAGTTGGGTGGAGTTGAAATGCGCCAACAGATAGTGAGAGCCACAGCATCGTTCCCGGCAAAACTGAAATACTTGTTCTGCGGGAAGAATCAAGCATCTCCTTGTTGTGCTATTTCCTGAGTCTTAGACGAGGGCTCCTGCGGTCCTCAACAACAGGCCCTTCTAATACTTTGGATAAGTGAACATTGGGATTGCTGGACAGGGACAGGAGAAGACTGTCGGTATATAGGAAGATCGGGAGCAGCCTAAATGTCTGCTCCCGGTCTAACCATTAACCAAATTAACTTGCATCAGAGCAACGGCGCCTTTGCAGTTTTGTCTGGTTAGTTCGAGATACCATTACGGGTTTAGAGGGGCTGTTTTTTTGTTACAGGGCCCCTAGGCGTCCAATCCAAGGGCTTTCATATTGGCGAAGGGAGTCAACGTTTCCGACTGATTGAGCTATTTTCCAGAGCCCCGATGTTGATAGTCACGGATTTTAAAGGAATAGGAATACTAGTTATGGGATCGGCTTACTTTCCATATTACAGCGATACCAATCCACCAGTGGAGGTACGTATACTAGTGTGCTGGGGTGTGACAATAATGCCCATCGTACTTTGTGGGGCAGCACGGCCATCAACTCAAGAAGTAATGATCTTCTGGAATACATAATCACCACTGATTGAGATATTCTTAATACGGGGAACATCCCGAAGTTTCGTAACTAGGTCAAAGAGGACGCGGGTACCATTGTACCCGCGGCCCCTAAATGGGCCAGAAATCCAAGAAAAACGGACTAGGATTAGCTTTCCACGCGACTAAGAAGTGCACTTTCAGAGGTGCCCAGGTCAATCAGACAAGTCGATACCCTGGAGATGGCCGCCGAGATTTTCACAGAAGCTATCGAATGCCCTTATAAAAGTTGTTTTCGACCAGCAAGACTCTGGAGTGCAGAAGTGCCAGTACTGGAAAAATGGAGGACCTATGGACCACATTTACGACGATGAAGGATGGATATAGGGGTGCAATACGTAAGGTAAAACAAGAAAGCTGGACCAACTTTTGAAAAGACATCAAGAAAGGAGCAGAGGCAGCTAGACTGGGTAAGCTGCTTTCTCGAAATTCGGATGATATTTTTGGCACTCTGGGCTTTAGAAGGTTGGGATAAGAGGGGGGAAACCCCCAAGGTAAGCAAAGCTACCTGTAGCCCAACTGGGCACGAAAAGGCGGCTAGCCAACGAGATTATTACCAAAGCCAGGGTCAGGTGGACACTGAAGTCCTCCAGTCCTTACAAGTCTTCTGGTTCGAATACCATATATCCGGTCTTTATACAGAGGACTGGAGACATCATCATAGGGCCGATCGTGAGACTTGCTAGGGCTAGTATGACAATGGGATATGTTCCGGCAGCATAGAGGGGTGCGAGAGTAGTCTTTATTCCGAAAGCTGTACTCATCAGAAGTTATAACCGCGAAAGCTTTCATACGTTTGCTAGTGAGACTGCAGATACCTTTGTAAAATAATATGATTGTATTTTATGTCACCATCAGTTAATAAGATTCTGATTTATGGATCAAGTATCATTGATTCTTTGCAATACTAATTGGTCAAGTATCTGAAGAGGCTCACGAATCGCCAAATGAAGACCTAAACAGAGTTAGAGAAAATAATACAAGCAAATCATCTCCAATCAAGATGAACGCAGACTTGTTGCACTTTTTGTTGTGCTCTGCTGTTCTTTATTTGGGAAGCTTGTGATATCAGTTTCCACAAAATGGTAGATTACTGCTTCGAGAAGCTAAAGCACTGAATTTTAATATTACATGTCGTACATTTAGGAAGTATCATAGCAAAGAGTTATCGAAAAGATATTCTTAGTTGACTCCGTATACTAAAATTGGGACTATTCATTAAGAAGTCCCCAAAATGTAAATAGGTTTATAAAAATTGTTCAAATAGTGAATCATTGTTATCAATTTGTAAAGTGTCGTAGGAAAGAGTTATCGTAAACACATACTTAGTTGATTCCGTAAACAAAAATTTAGCCTATTCAATGAAAAATCGCCAAGCTCTGAATTTGTTTATATAAATTGTTTCATCAATTACCAAAAAGCACCTATTCTTAATTAATGGTAATGGAACATTAATTTCTCTCACGTTTCATACAAAATATATTAATGTGAAGAATTCCTGAAAACAAAACCAGGAATCTAACGACCAAATTTGGACAAACACCAAAAAACGTTACCATTGCAATCTGGAACAAAAACTTTTTCACTCTTTTGACCTAAAAAATAAAAGAAAAAAATTCATTTTCCCTTTGGACAAAAATAAAGAAGAGGAAAGAAAAGAGAGAGCGCTTCGCGGTTGCGGTGCTGTTCCGGCCTAATAAGAATTTTATTTTATTTTTATTTTTATATTATTTTTTTTGCCTTGATAAAGGTGCTGTATGAGTGCCGAAACTTTAGTGGTTATTTTTTATGAAGGCTTTTCTGTTGTGATTTGATATTAATAAAAACAAAAAAGACGAAACAAAAAAAATAGAAGGAAGTGCATTTGGTTGGTTGCCTTCTCATGTTTCTTTCCTCTTTTTTATTTTTGTCCACAGGGAAGATAATTTTTAATTATATAATTAAAATTTTGTCATAAGGACAACCGCAGGATTTCGCCGGGAGCGGGTGCTAATCTGGAAAATTTCACCCGCTCCCAGCGAAATCGCGGTAAAATTTCAGCCACAACCACGTCTCAATATCGTGAGATAGATGGTTACAGTCTGTAAAGAAATCAATTAAAGATACAGCAAAATCCTCGTGCACCCTAAGAACACGGAGCGACTCAAGGACTATCGCATTCTGCATACTTCCCGCAAGTATTTTAGCATATTCTTGACACGCAGGGATGCCTTTTAGGCCATTAGCAAGTAAAAGCTTGGCACCCCCAAGAGCGCCGATGATAAGGACGATTAGTTTAACAGAAGATTCCGGGTACAATCGTTGCAACTCCCTTTTAAGGTCTCGATACCTCTCTTTCTTTTCATTCTCCTTGGTTATGATGTTTTTTTCAGCTGGTGCCAAAAATTCGATAACGAACATGGTTCGCTTCTCGAAGTCAAGAAGGACCATGTCAGGCCTCGAGTGAGCAACAGAAACAATTGTCTAGAATATAAAGTTCCAGTATATGCGGCACTTCCCATTCTGGACAATTGACTCGATTTCCCTAGGAGCATTTAGAGGAGCGATATTAAGGTTAATGCCGTAAGAGTGACAGAGATGGTAATAAAGGACTCTTAATGCCGCATTGTGCCATTGAATGTAGGTCGTTCCCGCGTCAGTTGGACAACTAGATAGTATGTGAGATAAATGCTCGGGGTGTGCATGGCACGCCCTGCAGCTATCATCAGGAATGTCTTGGCTCAAAATGTGGCGACGGTATGTCAAGGTGGAAATGACACGATCTTGGCATGCAAAAATGAAACCCTCCGTACCAGACTTCAACCCAGGCGATTTAAGGAAAGCAAACGTCAGCTCACAAGACATTGAATGATCCTTCACATTTCTGTGAAAGATACCATGCATCCCCTTATCGAGGATCTGTCCACGAAAGTCTTTCTCTTGTGCTTTTTTAATCCGGGATTTCAGGAGTGAGTACTCCTTTGCCCACTTCTTCGTGATTCCTGACCATTTTAAGAAGAGGGTCTCTTCCATTTTCAACTCTAAGTGCTGTACCCAGAATAATCATGTTGTGAAGACATTCAAGACTCAATATTCCGCGACCCCCTTGACGGCGGCGTGAGATGTACAGTCGCGGAACGGAAGATTTAAGATGCATACATTTGTTCATGTGCATAACATTTCTTCTCCCGATATCAAGGGATCTGTGTTCGATCTTCGTCCATGGAACTACTCCAAATGAATAGAGTACTACTGGGACGACAAGCATGTTCGTTGCAGATACTTTGTTCCTCGCCGACAGTTCGGAAGACCAAATCTGTCGGATGAGACGTTTGTATCCGCTTCGGAGAGTATCCTTTATAGATGTTACATCCTGAATGCGGCTATGTGGCACGCCCAGGTATGTATAAGTCTCTACAGCGCAAAGGTGTTGTATAGGGCTTCTATCAACGAGCTCAGGATCTTCAGGGATGCCATTAAGTTTTCCTCGCTTCAAATAAACCTTGGCGTATTTGTCTAACCTAAATTCCATTCCAATTTCGTTAGTATATCACTCGAGAATCCCTAGAGCTAGATGTAGTTGCTCTTTCTTTTTAGCATAGATCTTAAGATCGTCCATGTAAAATACATGAGTGACCTTGTAATTTCGATTTGCAGGTTTGCCGCACAAGTACCCGTCGGAATAGCGAATTGCTAGAGATAGTGGCAATAATGTAAGGCAAAAGAGGACTGGGCTCATGGTGTCTCCCTCAAAGACACCTCTCTGAAAAGGTGACCTTGTTAGATGTCACACGATTTTTTCCAGATGAGATGAACGGGTTCTCCCGACATCCGGCTACGCCTTTCTTTGAGCCTCGATGTTCATACATTTCTTGCCACACAGATTCAATTGCCCGAACAATCATATCATTTAGGATAGCTGTGAATATCTTATAAAGTGTGTTCAGACAAGTTATTGGCCTGTAATTCTTCAGGTCAGCTAAGTTGCCCATTTTCGGCAGGAGTATTGTGCGCCCTTCCACCAACCACTCCGGAATCGGCTCTTCCGACTTCAAATATGAGGTTGCAGAAAACTTCTGCCACCAGAAGGTTTTGATACAATCTGGTCCAGGTGCGGAATAGTTCTTTATCCCTCTTAATACTTTTTTCATCTCCTCGGTAGTGACCAGGGGGGCATTCTTTATCAGGTATTATGAGGGCACCACATAACTCCTTGAAGCTATTTATATTTTCTGAGTCTTCATCCAGCCTATGCTGCACTTCGTAGACTTCTCTCCAAAATACTTCGACCTCCTCTGGTTTGGCTGGGTGTTCGACAGTAACCGGAGGGTCTTGGAAGAGTCGAGATGGGTCAGAGAGAAACTGTTGATTTTATCTGACCCACCTGTCCCTCCGCTCTAGACTTCTCTTAGCGTCAGATAGTATCCGTGTTCTCTCAACAATATGGTGCCTGATGGTCAGCAGCTTTGACTTGTTAAGTGCGTGATAACGGGTCCGGAGTTCGCGCGCGAACTTTCGTACCTTGGCGGTAAAATTCCTGCCAGATGTGATGTAGTCAATCGCACACTGAATGCGTGACGCGTACTGTCTTGCCGAGCCTATCTTTATGGCAAGTTGATGAATACTTCTTTTGGTCTTATGATCAACCGTTGGTTTTGGTTTACGGTTCGCATTGGACAAAGCTCTCGCTGCATTATACACACAGTAATTGATAGCCCAGAGGTCAGATTCTCCGGAAAAATGTCCACGAAGCTCGTCATCCATTTCAGCCAGATCTTTAGGCTTGAGAGAAACCTTGATGTTGATGTTTCTGCGGGTCGTAAAGCAACGCTGTTCCTCTATTGGATGCCTGCCCGCGGTTGGTCTCAGTGTCCCCTCCCTTTCTCTGTTGCCGCCTTGTTCTAGCTGTGGTAGAGTAGGCGTTCAGCTTACATAGCCCCTTTTTCGGATTAGTTCAGCATAGTCTCGCAGACGTTGCTGCGAAAAGTGCGATAGCTCCGGGTGTTTCTCGCACCACAGAGCATGCAGCCGCACCATGTAACCCCATTCAGGGGCCACACTCGCATCTTAGCACTCTAGCAAGTCGCGATTTAGTCGCTCCGTCCACTTAATGTCCCGAGGTTCCGCCGACCGATCGCACTGAATCCATTTTCATTGGCTCCCCCAGCCCTAGATTGGTCGGCATTGTTGGCCGACCCATTGTCGGGAGCCCTGCGCGTTCTGTTGTTTTGAACCGCACGTACTACAACTATGTTTGGTGTTGTCATTGTT
>NC_046663.1:126166100-126167272 GCF_010883055.1 Belonocnema kinseyi
GCTGCGAAAAGTGCGATAGCTCAGGGTGTTTCTCGCACCACAGAGCATGCAGCCGTGCCATGTAACCCCGTTCACGGGCCACACTCGCCTCGTAGCAGTCTAGCAAATCGTGATTCAGTTGCTCCGTCCACCCAAAGGTCACGAGATCCCGCCGATCCATCGCACTGAATCCATTTTCATTGGCTCCCCCAGCTCTAGATTGGTCGGCATTGTTGGCCGACCCATTGTCGGGAGCCCTGCGCGTTCTGTTGTTTTGAACCGCACTTGCTACAACTATGTTTTGTTTTGTCATTGTTGTTCCCACGAGAAGCTAGGGAAAGGGGTTCGTCCATCCTTGTAGAGCTCCGCATGCAAGGATAAGGCTGCGTACTCTGAGAGGTCGCCCGGTATCCCAGAGTCAACGTTCTAGACATCTCACCCAGGTGCCATTCAGCTTTCGGCACTGTTTTCACACCTCCGCTTGGGGGTTAATTCCTTCGGCACCACCCCTGGACAATTGTCCGCGACTGCCTATTTATTTTTGTAACCATATTCAGCAGAAACCCTTGGTACAGGGACCCTCTCTCCGCAACCCGAGGACGCGTTCGGTGATTTTGTCATAGGCCCTTCAGTTTGATTCTAGAGGAATCAAAACCGAACCGAATATATATATATATATAATTAAAAATTTGTCATAAGGACAACCGCAGGATTTCGCCGGGAGCGGGTGCTACTCTGGAATATTGCACCCGCTCCCAGCGAAATAGAGGTAAAATTTCAGCCAAAATTTCAGGCCCCGGGTTCGATCCCCGGCATCTTCCCCGTTCGGTTCGGTTTTCATTCCTCTAGAATGAAACCGAAGGGCCTATGACAAAGCCACCGAACGCGTCCTCGGGTTGCGGATAGAGGGTCCCTGTACGAAGGGTTTCTGCTGAATATGGTTACAAAAATAAATAGGCAGTCGCGGACAATTATCCAGGGGTGGTCCCGAAGGAATTAACCCTCAAGCGGAGGTGTGAAAACCGTGCCGAAAGCTGAATAGCACCTAGGTGAGGTGTCTAGAACGGTGACTCTGGGATACCGGGCGACCTCTCAGAGTACGCAGCCTTATCCTTGCATGCGGGGCACTACAAGGATGGACGAACCCCTTTCCCTAGCTTCTCGTGGGAACAACAATGACAACACCAAACATA
>NC_046663.1:126167372-126169834 GCF_010883055.1 Belonocnema kinseyi
CGTTCCCGCGTGTGTTGGACAACTAGATAGTATGTGAGCTAAATGCTCGGGGTGTGCATGGCACGCCCCGCAGCTATCATCGGGAATGTCTTGGCTCAAAATCTGGCGACGGTATGTTAAGGTAGAAATGACACCTTCTTGGCATGCAAAAATGAAACCCTCTGTATCAGACTTCAACCCGGGCGATTTAAGGAAAGCAAACGTTAGCTCACAAGACATTGACTGATCCTTCACATTTTTGTGGAAGATACCGTGCATCCTCTCATCGAGGAGCTGTTCACGAAAGTTTTTCTCTTGTGCTTTCTTAATCCGGGCTTTCAGGAGTGAGTACTCGAGATAGATTAGATTTGATGCATTTTGCTCAACCCTAATACTGAAGTCAAATCCGACTGTTTCAGCAGCCGCCTCCGCTGCTTTGTATAGAAATGCTCCTTTGCCCACTTCTTCGTGATTCCTGACCATTTTAAGAAGAGGGTCTCTTCCATTTGCAACTCTATGTGCTGTACCCAGAATAATCCTGTTGTGAAGACATTCAAGACTCAATATTCCGCGACCCCCTTGACGGCGTGAGATGTACAGTCGCGAAACGGAAGACTTAAGATGCATGCTTTTGTTCATGTGCATAACCTATCTTTTCCCGATATCAAGAGATCTGAGCTCGTTCTTCGTCAATGGAACTACTCCAAATGAATAGAGTAGTACCGGGACGGCAAGCATGTTCGTTGCAGCTCGCCGACAGTTCGGAAGACCAAATCTGTCGGATGAGACGTTTGTATCTGC
Source organism: Belonocnema kinseyi (assembly GCF_010883055.1). Classification (NCBI taxonomy): domain Eukaryota; kingdom Metazoa; phylum Arthropoda; class Insecta; order Hymenoptera; family Cynipidae; genus Belonocnema; species Belonocnema kinseyi. Next base: position 126,168,153 of record NC_046663.1, read on the forward strand.
TTCGGAGAGTATCCTTTATAGATGTCACATCTTGAATGCGGCTCTGTGGCACGCCCAGGTATATATAAGCCTCTCCAGAGAAAAGATGTCGTATGGCGCTTCTATCAACGAGCTCAGGATCTTCAGGGATGCCGTTAAGTTTTCCTCGCTTCAAACAAACCTTGGCGCATTTGTCTTACACAAATTCCATTCCAATTTCCTTAGTATATCTTTCGAAAATCCCCAGAGCTAGATGCAGTTGCTCTCTGTTTTTAGCATAGATCTTCAGATCGTCCATGTAAAATACATGAGTGACCTTGTACTTTCGATCTGCAGGTTTGCCGCACAAGGACCCGTCGGAATGGCGTAGTGCTAGAAATAGTGGCAATAATGTAAGGCAAAGGATGAGTGGGCTCATGGTGTCGCCCTGAAAGACACCTCTCTGAAACGTGACCTTGTTAGTTGGCACACGATTTTTGCCAGATGAGATAGTAAATCTGGTTTTCCAAAGCGGCATCAATCTCTCTATGCACCCAACTATTTGCGGATGAACCTTTAAGATTTCCAAAAGACAGATGATAAGTCTATGGGATGAAGAATCGAAAGCTTTCCGATAATCAATCTTTGCAGACACATCTATCGATGAGCAGGTTCTCCCGACATCCGGCTACGCCTTTCTTTGAGCCTCGTTGTTCATATATTTCTTGCCATATAGGTTCAATTGCACGAACAATCCTATCATTTAGGATAGCTGTGAATATCTTATGAAGCGTGTTCAGACATGTTATTGGCCTGTAGTTCTTTGGGTCAGCTAAGTTGCCTATTTTCGGCAGGAGTATTGTGCGCCCTTCCACCAACCACTCTGGAATCGGCTCTTCCGACTTCAAATATGAGGTGAAAATACAGGCCAAATGCTGATGGGTTGAAGAAAACTTCTACCACCAGAAGGTGTTGATACAATCTGGTCCCGGTGCGGAATAGTTCTTCATCCCTCTTAATACTTTTTTCACCTCCTCGGTAGTGATGGGTGGGCATTCTTCATCAGGTGTTATGAGGGCAACACATAACTCCTTGAAGCTAATTATATTTTCTGAGTCTTCGCCCAGTCTATGCTGAACTTCATAGACCTCTCTCCAAAATACTTCGACCTCCTCTGGTTTGGGTGGGTGTTCGACAGTAACTAGAGGATCTTGAAAGAGGCGAGATGGGTCAGAGAGAAACTGTTGATTTTCTCTGACCTACCTCTCCCTCCGCTCTAGACTTCTCTTAGCGTCAGGTAGTATCCGTATTCTCTCAACAATATGCTGCCTGATGGTTAGCAGCTTTGATTTGTTAAGTGTGTGATAACGGGTCCGTAGTTCGCGCGTGAACTTTCGAACCTTGGCGCTAAAATTCCTGCCAGATGTGATGTAGTCAATCACACATTGAATGCGGGACGCGTACTGTCTTGCCCAGCCTATCTTTACGGTAAGTTGATGCATTCGTCTTTTGGTCTTATGATCAGCCGTTGGTTTTGTTTTACGGTTCGCATCGGCCAAAGCTCTCGCTGCATTATACACACAATAACTGATAGCCCAGAGCTCGGATTCACCGGAAAAATGTTCACGAAGCTCGTAATCCATTTCAGCCAGATCTTTAGGCTTGAGAGAAACCTTGGTGTTGATGTTTCTCCGGGTCGTAAAGCATCGCTCTTCATCTATTGG
>NC_046663.1:126169934-126171701 GCF_010883055.1 Belonocnema kinseyi
TAGCCTAAAAAGCATCCCTGCGTGTCAATAATATGCTAGAACACTTGCGGGAAAAATGCAGAAGGCGGTTGTCCTTGGGTCACTCCGTGTTCTTAGGGTGCAAGAGGCTTTTGCTGGATCCTCGTATTGATTCCTTTACAGACTGTAACTATCGATCTCACGGTTGTGAGACGTGGTTGTGGCTGAAATGTTACCGCGATTTCGCTGAAAGCGGGTGCAATTTTTCTGATTAGCACCCGCTCCCGGCGAAATCCTGCGGTTGTCCTTATGCCAAATTTTTATTATATATATATATATATATATTTTTTGAAGGCGCAGACTCAAATACTCCCTCTAAAAACCTTCTAGAATTGCGTAGCAGTCAAGGAATGGGAGACTGCCTATAAAAAGGGCAGCACGACCCCGAATAGACAGTTGGGGGGTTGCGTAGAATATGCAACGTATCTTGAGGACTAACTATCCTCAAGTATCTTTTAATATCTTGTTAGCTTAGGCTAAACACCTAATTTTGCTTGATATTACTTAGAGAAAAGACCTATGAAGCGGAAGATGGCATACCCAGTGTACCCGGTTCCATGAGCAATCTTTTTTAATGTCCGTTCGCTGATTTTACTCAAAACTTAACTGTCTTTCCTACGGGAATATTTCTGAAAACGCGCCCTAAAGTGTTGAATCTTAAATTTTTGAAAAAATTTTCGAAGTCCAAAGGAGTAAAATTGACTTAGACGAAATCGTCTACATTTTGACTTTAAAATATTTGAGTTCCAAGGCTAAGTGCCACTCAGAATAACCAAGAGAAATATTGTCTCTTATAAATTTCCTAGAATAACCGAAGAGCAAGGCATGGTATACCCATCAACCTTGGTCAAGTAAGTTAGATTCTGAAATTAGAAACTTGTACCGAGAATCTTGGATCTTTATAGGCAGCCGGGAGTATACCTCTCAAAATCTGGGGAAGAAAAGTTCTAAATCTCGGCATGAGCCTCGAGAATAATTCTATGAGAATCTGAGTTCGGAAATTTCACTTTCGAAAAATAAACGCATTATAGAGGCAGTTCCTCGAAAAACTGGATATAACCATAAAAGAGTATACAGTTGTGAGCAATTTTTTACCTTCACTCGTCCTAATCCTCTAAATTAGGTAGGCGAGTGCCTGTAGTCCGAGCCGATCTCGACTCAGGTCAAATTTACACTAATTGTGCGAGCGCAAGTAGCAGACAGGTGCTACTCTTTGCCTTGCGTGGGGACACTGTCATAATAGACCGAGTACCAAACATGAAAACGTTGCCATTGTGCACCTCTTTGTTGAAAAGGTCGATCGATTATGACCTATTATTGCGTACTTACGTAAAGTTATAAACATAGAAAAGGTTGTCGCCGAAGGACACCTGTGAAAAATACGAGTTCACTGAACTTTTAAAGGTTTAATACCTAAATGCGAGCGAATTTAGTCTAGAGTTGAGTTATCCTCTACCTATTTTATTGAGCCATGCCTACATTCTTAAAAGAGAATTATTTTATTTGGATAAACCAAATTGTCTTCACATAATTATAAAATAAATGTGATTACAACCAAAGAGTTAATTTTCAATAGTTAGAAATTGAGCATAGGAAAAAATATTATGTAAACGAGAATAGGTCGATTTAATAAAGATCTTAAAAGGAATACATAAAATCTCATTCCTTCTCTATGCGCAAACGCAATATTCAATAAAAAATTCTAATAACAATTTAAATTGTTATAAAGTTAACAGTGGCTAAATACCA
>NC_046663.1:126171801-126178254 GCF_010883055.1 Belonocnema kinseyi
ATATATACACAATAGTTGTTATCTCATACACATCATTTTTTAGGCTCTAAAACTGTTACGTGTTTTTAAAATTAACTTTTATGCGATTCACACTCATGTTTTTTTAAACTTTAAAAGATAAAAATTTTATTGAAAACTACAGGAATGAAATATTTTTTGCGTTTTTGATTGACTCAGTGATAAAAAATATTATAGGAAATAAAGTATTGGGATTAATGAAGGGAAAATTATGAGAAATTATTAATGAAATTTTCGCAGTATAAAGTTTGAGTTTAACAGTCTCATAGATTTTTTTCTGCGATCTCTTACTTCATGATTATATTGAATAGCAATCATCATCGAACTCGCCGCAAAAAGTGCTGGGTTATTATAAGCAGAAATTTTAGTGAAATTTTGTGATTTCTATGAAGGTGATTGGGTGAAAACTGATGATTAGAATACAGTGCATGACTCCTTCAATTTTTACAATTTGAAAGAGTGATTTATGATCTTCAATCAGTCATTTATGATTTTAAAAAATTAATATCATTACATCTTAATTTTACTCCAGATGGTGTTAAAGATTTTGCTTTTTTGTTGCAGAAAACAATATATTTTTTTGAACACCTGCAAAATAAATCTATAGTTCAAGGAATCAATTGATGTACTCTCAACATCATTTCTCGCTACTATAATTTCGCGGAACTGGACTTTTTAAGAGGATTCTTCAAGTGCTGTACCTCCTGTGTTCCGGAAGGCAAGCATGTGGAGCAGAAAAATCGGTGATGTAAAAAATTGTTATAAATTGATTGAGATAAGTTCGAGAAATATAAAAAAATTTAAATATGGTGTACAATGGCTGAAAACTGAAAGCGACTCACTGAACACATTTTCTATTTATACTTATTCTAATGTGTGCGTTGCCTATACATTTATATATACTGTATATAAGCAGAATATGAAGACTTTCAATCATTTATCATACTTTCAGAGAATGTCTCTTTGAGTAGTAATAACTGTGTGTCAATTATTTTAAAGGCTAAACAGAAAACTACCAGCGAGGAGATTATAATTATCCTTATAAGCAATATTCAAGGTTTTTCAATTTTCTTTAATATACTGGTTCATTACCTTAAAATTGGATAATTTTTTTATAGTACTCCTCTTTATATAGAGTCAATGCAACCGCACACATTACTCTACGTATACACGAACAGGCTTTACAGAAGGGACTAAGTCAGTGCGCAAAAGTGTACTCAAGACCCTTGATAGACAATAATGCGTTCATACAAATTAAAATACGTGGAAATGCTGTGTAGTAGTATGTATACACTTTATTACTTTTTTCAATGTGAACTTGAGTATAAAATTCTAGGAATATAAAAAACTGCTTCTGAAAGTTGTTACAGGATGTAGTAATTGATTTTTAGAGCAATAAGTATACACTGTTAGAAAAATCTGTACTAGATTTAGTGTAAATGTAGTGGAAGCAAGAATGCACAACACGAAATTAAATTTAGTATACCAGCGTATGGTAAACTTAGTAAATTCATACTGAATTTAGTATACATGTGAATGAAATTTATTATACGCGTATACTAAATTCAGTATGAATATACTAAATATACTGTATGCAGGTATACTAAATTTAATTTCATGTTGTGACTTATTTCTTCCGTTATGCACATACTAAATCTAGTACAGATTTTTCTAACAGTGTACAAAGCAGACAATAAATAGAATAAGAATTAATCAGATCTAGAAAAATCGAGTCCTCTACTAATGTAAATATACAATTTGAGTGATACACACAACTGATATTTTTACAGCTCTTAGATTCCTGATCTGCAATTGCTTTTTCTCGAGAGCAAATTGGCAGTTGCAAATCCTAAGGTTTTCGCGATGCACAAAACAATCTTCGAAACAGTCAATGTCCATTATTTTCTGTTAAAAAACAAATGGTTATTTCCAGTTCTTTCAGAATCGATCGACACTTTTTTTCATATACTATAACAGAAGATAAATTGTAAATACAGATATCGTCTGTGATCACTACTACGCACACACTTTAAAATTGCTATAAATGGTTAGCTGATACAAAATAAACCTCATCAAGCAACTCAGTCAACTATATTCATTACCACCGAATGTGGTTTATGACACATTCTACATTACTCAACTATTTTTACAAATGTATGCAATAAAAGAACATTGAAAATTTGTAAAGGAGTAAATTACATCTGCCACTGGGAAATTGTCCAGCCAGAGCTGAATTTCAACTGTCCACTTGCATATACACAGAAAATCGCCCATCCTCCATTTTACACCGAAATGTGTTTTCAAGTGAGTTGCAAAAAATTTGAGCCACATAGGTTCATTCGGAGAATCTAGAGGAAAAGCATCATTTAGACAATGTTTTTTCTCATCCAGAGCAACATGAAGTGTCGTCTACAAACTGTCAGTCACCTGTCAAGATGATTTTGTCGGGCGTTATTTGGGTTAAATAGATGTTGATAAGCAGGTAAGTTATAATAATAACACCAGCACACCAAAAAAAGGTGGTCTGTCCGACAGACTACACTAGCATATCTATATGTTTTTGGGGTCGCTGAATTCGAATCCGGTGTCTAAATAACCAAGTTGTCTCGTATTTTTCTGAAAAACGAAAAAATAGACGTAAAATCGACAAAAACAGCAATTTTTCAGGTATAGTTTTGCAAAAAAAAATATTTTCTCGCCCGGTGGACTTAACCAACATATTTATATGTCTTCTGGGTCGCTGAATTCGACTCTGAGGCCCAAATAACCAATTTGGCTAATACTTTTTTGAAAATCGCAAAAATGGGCGTAAAATTGGCGAATACAGCGATTTTCCTTTTATACTTTTGCAAAAAAAAAATTCTCATGTCCAGTGGTCTAAATCAGCATATCCTTATGTTTTTGGGGTTGCTGAATTCGAATCCTGGGTTAAAATAACCAAGTTGGCTCATATTTGATCGGAAAATGCAAAAATAGAGGGAAATCGACGAAAACAACGATTTTTCGTGCATATTTTTGAAAAAAAAAATCTTCATCCCCAGTGGACTTATCCAACATATCCTTATGTTTTTGGTGTCACTGATTCTGAATCCGGGGTTCAAATAACCCAGTTGGCTCATATTTTATCGACAAACGCAAAAATAGATGCAAAGTCGACGGAAACAGCGATTTTTCGTGTATATTTTTGCAATAAAAAAATATATTTCCATGACCGGTGGACTTTACCAGCATACTCGATGTTGATCGTGGTGAAAGTGACATTTCAGATTATGGTAATGACGAGGATGATGATGAAACAGCGATATTAATAAATAAGTGTACATACCAGACAATGAAAAGATTAAAGTTCCTAAGCTATTTACGTCTGAAGAATTGAATGATTTATCGCGAGATCTCGGTCTCCCTAAATATGCTTCAAACTATCTTGCTACCGTTTTAAAGAAGAAGACCTTATTAGCTAAAGGAGTTAAATCAAGTTTCTAGAGAAATAGGGAAAAATAGTTTAGACAGTTTTGTATTTCTGAAGAAAATGATCATGGAAAATTAGTCTATTGTAAAAACATGAACGGATTAATGGAAGAAATGAAACCTGGACTGTATAGACGGGAAAATTGGCGGCTATTCATTCACTCTTCTAAGCGCAGTCTAAAAGCAGTGTTATTGCATAATACTAATGTTTACGCTCTAATTCCAATCCTGAAAAAAATCAATTACTCAACTTATAAGTGGAAAATTTGTGGGGATCTCAAAATGTGGTTTCAGAAATGGTAACAAACTTTGGTAAACTAGGCTGCCTTATGAATTTGAAGCTACATTTTCTTCATTCGCATATAAATAAGTTTCCAGACTACCTGGGAGACTTTACTGAAGAGCAAGGCGAACATTTCCACCAGGACATAAAACAGATGGAGAGGCGATATGAGGGATGTTGGGATATCAACATGATGGCTGACTACTGTTGGAGTTTAAAACGAGATCAAGTCAATCAAGGTACCAAACGAAAGTGAAACCCACTAAGTAGGCATTTTGAGGACAAAAGGTTTCGATACAAGCGATATAAAGAAAAATAAAAAATAAAAGAACCCTATAAGCCTGAGAGGCAAGGGGACACACGGTAATAAAGCACCCCAGCGGGAACATAATTTACTACGTCCACGTCGTTGTTCCTGGGTAACGCTAAAAGTAAATACAACTTATTTACAAAAAATCCTACTATTGCCATGGAAGGAGACTAACGCAAATTAAAAACCCCGTAACGTGAGACGCAAAGGGAATCTACAGTGAACGACAATCCCAGTCGAGGAAGGTAAAGGTTTAAAGGTTGCCGTCGATCTTATGTCTAATTTTGCGTTTTTCGATAAAATATGAGCCATCTGGGTTATTTGAAACCCGGATTCAGAATCAGTGACCCCAAAAACATAAGGGTATGCTGGACAAGTCCACCGGGGATGAAGATATATTTTTTTTGCAAAAATATGCACGAAAAACCGTGGTCTTCGTCGATTTTACCTCTATTTTTTCATTTTTCCATCAAATATGAGCCAACTGGGTTATTTTGACCCCGGAATTGGATTCAGCGACTTCAAAAACATAAGAATATGCTGATTTAGACCACCGGGCATGAAAAATGTTGTTGTTGCAAAATTATACAAGGAAAATCACTGTATTCGCCGATTTTATGTCTATTTTTGCGGTTTTAGAAAAATACGAGCCAACTTGGTTATTTGGACAGCGGATTCGACTTCAGCGACCCCAAAAACATATAGATATGCTAGTGTAGTCTGTCGGACAGACCACTTTTTTCTGTGCCGGTGTAATTACCGAACTTTTGATTTCCTCCCATTTACCAGTGACTATTAGTGTCTTGGAATAAGAATTGTACTTGGCGTGATATAATATCCAAATCTTAGGTTAGTCAAAACCTACATGACATTCAAACCCCCAAAGCCGGGATGTAAAAACTAAGTCGTGACCGTCTGCATCTTAATTGATGTCTGTTCGTTCGAAGAAATTTCCTCTAGATTTTCTGTATTCAAAAAAGTGAACTTAGCTGATGGTTGAAGTGAAAATACTTAATTGTATCTGTAAACGGTCATGATGGTACACAATGTTAAATGAAAGAAAGTTGAAAATTAGGCAAATATTATTTCAATTAGTTTCCTTATTAACAATTAGTTAGTCTAATATCGCAATGCGAATAGTTGCTTTGACAGGTGTTCAGGCGGCTGACAGCGCGATTCAGCATTCCACAACTCTCGGCATTGAGCCAAAATTCAGTCTCCAAATGATACTTTCCCCTAGATGGCCAGATGTGCACCTACGTTCAGGGGAATACATTTGAGACTTGAAAATTGTTTCAAATGCTCATTGGGAGACCAATGAAATTTGAGCTGCAACAAATTTAACACCAGCGTTTTTCTTCAAGGATATCCACTGTATTGAAATTGCAGAAAACTCTACAAATATTTTTCATTTTACAGAGTAGTTGAGTTTAAATTAAGAAAATGTAGTATGTAGAATATAATGTAGTATATAGTTTAGTATATAGTATATAGTGTAGCATATAATGTAGTATAAAGGAAAATGTAATTATGAAATCATAGATTCTTATTAATGAATGTCTCATATCTTCAGAACTTATGTAGTGTTGATGGTCACAAAATCGAGAAACCTTTATATAATTCAGAATTTGTTCATGGTTAATTTTAAATTGTAGCATTTTCCCCCTTTATCTCATAAAGGGCACACAGCTACCTCCATAAAATAACGAAAGAAGAATTTGAAGTATAAAATAATTTTATAAATTTGACCAACGAATTTACAAAGTAAAATATTGATTTTGAAGTAAATAGTGACGCCAGTGAAGCGGAGAACAATATTTAGTGTATTATACATATAAAAATATTACAATTATAATTTGAATTGATAATTAAAAATCCCTTTATTTGATTTTTGCTGTTCCTAATCATCCACTTAGCGCTTTTGTAAAACAAATAATCATCCAGGTTCATTTTTAAGAGCTCTAAACAATTTACTCTTCATTAGAACAGCAAGAAATACAAATTACCCATTAGGTTCTTTTCCAAAAAAGTATAAATTAAAATACTAAATCTTGAACATATTTCCAAAATAATTCTCAGTCTATTACCAGAAGTTGTGTCCTTAAAAAAATGTGCCAAATTGATTCCAATATCGCTAAACACTGTTTAGGAAGTTTTAAAACAAATTTGATTTGAAACTCAAACTTTTCTAACGAATCTAAGCGAAATATGATTATCATGTCTCAATTATCTGTCTCAATTATCAATAATAATTAATCATCTCAACCTCAATAATACAGTCTGTCAAGTTAAAGCGTGGGTGGCTTTACTCGCAGTCGGTAAGGTGTATCGACATGATTTTGGTGTCAAAATATTAAGAACAGCTCCCTCTTTC
>NC_046663.1:126178354-126181714 GCF_010883055.1 Belonocnema kinseyi
TTGTCATAAGGACAAACGCAGGATTTCGCCGGGAGCGAGTGCTAATCTGAAAAATTGCACCCGCGAATAAAATTTCGTTGATATGTATGTATTTTAGGCTTAAACAACGAAAACCCTGAAATTTACTCTCAGAGTTTATATATACCTGTTATATTAAAACTTTACAAAGTGGTAGATTTAGTTGTAATCGACATCTATTATTGTTGGCATTAGAGTATCAGTATATGTGATAAATTAATGAACCGTAAAGTTTGTGCATGCCTAATTATTTTCACCTAACTAAACGTTATAAGCTCATGCGCCTGTTACGATAAAAGCGCTACAGTCAGCAAGCTTTAAACAAAATAAAAAATGCATGCCATTAGTGAAGTGAAAACGTACCCTGTACCAAGTCGCCACCTGTGAGGCACTCAAAAAGGGTGAAGCAGTGTTGCCAATACCAGGTGTACCGGCATATCGTCAAGTGCCAATAAGGTGAAGTGGCCGGACGGATGGAGGACGAACACACAGGGTCGCGTGAGATCGGGGTGAGTAGTTGTATAGATGAGTCGAAGTGGTCCACAGAGAAGAATAGGCACGCCCCGTGCAAGGTGCGAGGATAACGCAAATGAAAACATAATAATAATACCACAGGTCAAAAATATGATCTAACACGTAAGACTGTGAGTGTAAGAAAGAAATTGGGCGAGTTCGATGTTTAACCATGGCACTTACGATCTATTTCATTATCAATATTTTAGAATCTTCCTCGCAAAGAAACGCACCAAAAACTAAAGTACTATACATTTTAGTCAAATCACATAATAGTTCACTACTTTTCAGTGAAATATCACTGAAAAACCAGTTAAATTTTTAAGCAAATGATTAAGGTGAATCCGTTCTGGCTATTAAAAATAGTGAAATGTCCGAGGGGTGGATCACTCTCAGTTTACAGGTACGAGGAATATATTCTCAAAGAATACTTCAAAAATACTTGAGAATACATGGGGTGAGAATATATGGGAACATGAAAAAATATGTGGGAATATTTGAGACTACTTGATAATATTTCGGCATATATGTTAATACATGTCACCGAGTATTGAAAAAGTACATATAGTTGTGTAAAAAGAACACAAAAATGACGTCTGAAGTAAGAATTAAAATCTTTGTTGATCAAACTTCTAATACTTTTTTTATATTTCACACGTAAAATAACATTTAAAAATGCTAATATCAAATTGTTACCATTAAGTTTTTATTTAAACGTACTCTTACATACGTCGCCTATTGAGATAATTATTGGCATCGGTGCAACCGAAATTGTCCAAATAAGGCTCAAGAGATTATGAAAGCATGAAACTCTTTTTTTGGGACTTTAGAAAGATTTAGGATCCGATAACGAAAAAAGATTTAAAAAATAGTATTTTTTTAATTCGGTATTCTTCTAAATAATTAGGATACACTGGAAGATGGATTAAATTACAGTTACATATATTACTTGTAGTGGACTTATATTATTACCAGTGCTTCCAAACGTAAGCAGGCCAGGCCACATGAACGCTTTCTGTTGGCTTGCGAGGCATATGACGTAACCTCACTGTTAAAAATGATTGCAATTTAAATATACACTTACTATACATCTGTATAGTAAATCTAAGAACTCTGTCTATAAAATAGTAATTAAGAGGCTTTGTAGTGAATTTAGTTTATATGTATATTGATCAACTCTTACAAAAGTCAGTTAATTTTACTTTACACAAATTAAAATTAATTTTGGCAGCAATGCTCATTTCTAAATAATAAAGCATGATATTTTTTATTTGAACATAAATTATACTGGGTTTTAAGTAGATAAGTTGAATTAAGCAAATAATTATGACACCTAATCAAAAAGCAGCAGTATTCACGTAAAAATTCAGATATTTGCAATGAATTTTGATAAAAATCCTACCTTTACGTTGCACTTCGATTATAAATAAGAATTTAGTCGATGAATTGTAGGTTATTACCTCTTTTATTACTTTTGTTTTAATTATTTGAATAGATCTGGATGTATCAAAACTTTCAACTTTCACGCAATCTATTTTACTATACATTTATTTTAATTTTTCAAGATGATGATATATTAAGTTACTGTACGCATATGCATACTGCAAATTTCTTAAGAAATGATTTCTTAAGAAGGGGGCGGAGAGTACACACCCTGCCATCCTTATAATTATAATATTTAACGACTCAAATTTTTTTCGATTTTTAACTATAAATGTCTGCGAAATGACCTAAGATAATCTGATGAGAGAATCGGTCTGGAAGAATTCGATCAAATAAGATTTTTTATTACCAATTCTAGTAAAGGTGAGTATATATATATATGTTATTTTACCATACGATGATGTAAAAAACTACGAATAGTGTATATATTAAAAGTAAAAATATTTTTAAAATATTCAAATAGCCCTAGTCTCCCCTACGTCTTAGAAAACATTTACTTATGAATTTCAGGTGCAAACAAGTTTGACATAGATATTCTGTGTTTTTTCAAACTTTTTTAAAAATCATTGATTTTTGTAAATTTTCATAATATACGTTTTTTCACTTACAGCTTAAATAATGTCTGTGAATGGGATGTTGTTTCCATGCGAATTCAACTAAAAAGAAATGTTAGTAACGTTAATTCTCTTATGATGCATGGTGATGCGGATTCCAACCCGGAGCTACACAATCGTGTCTTAATCGTCGGAATCTCGGAAAAATACTTAAAAATATGTAAGAATATTTGGAAATATTTCGGAATACTTTATAATACTTAGGAATATTAATAATATCTGGAAATACATAGGAATATTGACGGAATACTTCGAGAGTGCACGATGAATATCGGAGTAGTCCACACCCCGGAAGTACATAAGAGACATAAGCGAAATAATATTAACATGAAAAAAATCACGCAAAAACGAAAAACCTAGAAAGAGAAACAATTTTTCATTAAGATCAATCATCCACCTAAGACAAAAAATGTCATGCGATGACTTGAATATTTTAGTCATTCTAAATTCTTAATTTTGAAAAATGACAACATAGCTAAAATTTTAGCTTAGGAGAAAGCTATATATGTGACGCGATCTAAGAAAAGGGACCTACAATAATTTCAATCCTTATTTAAGTTCGTCCAGCAGACGGAGTCAACTTTGTAGCCAACAAATAAATTTAACAAACAGGTGAAAATTTCGTAGAAGGATTTTAACTGATGAGGACTGAATCACGACTTGCTAGACAGCTACGATGCGAGTGTGGCCCGTGAACGGGGTTACATGGCACGGCTGCATACTCTGTGGTGCGAGAAACACCCGGAGCTATCGCACTTTTCGCAGCAACGTC
>NC_046663.1:126181814-126192926 GCF_010883055.1 Belonocnema kinseyi
AGGGAGCTCTTCTTAATATTTTGACACCAAAATCATGTCGATACACCTTACCGACTGCGAGTAAAGCCACCCACGCTTTAACTTGACAGACTGTAATTAAATGTCTCAATTATCATGTCAAGGAACAGCAATGGAACACATCATTTTCTAAGTAATTTTCATTCTAAACCGAAACTGATCTCTATTTATCCCATCACGCTATGATTTCAGAGAATTATCGAGTCAATGTTTTTAAAATTACAGTTTAAGCGTTAAACTGATGCCTTTTACGTTTTTTTGTGATGAAATAGCTTTATCTACGTGGTTTTGACTCTTTTCCATGCATCCAATCTTAAAATTTTCATTACTAAGACTAACTCTCATAAAAACTAAATTCTATTGCTTTGAAACGATTCAAATATTTAGTTGTATCTTCCGAAATCAGTGAATTACTTTAGTATTAATAGTCCGGCAGATAAGGCAATCAAGATAATTAACTTATTTACTCAGGCACTATTTTCAAAAGTTATATGAACTTGTTTCGCTAACCAATAGTGGCAAAATGGAATCAATATTTAATTGAAGTGTATGTTGAGCAACTAAATCAATCTCAGCTAGCTGAAATAAGATAATAATTACTGAAAAATTTAATGATTTATGCAGAAAATTTTTTTTATGAAATTGTCGTGAAAAAATGTTTGAAAAAGTTGTATAAAGAAGCTGCAATATTCCGGCAGATTTTCTAAAATATTTTACAATTATATTATTCTAAAAATCTGCCAACTGCATGAATAGCCTCGAAATGTACTATAATTAACTACATTCACTTCAGTCTTAAAAGTCTTGATCCGTTACACGAACTAATTGATCCGCTACACGAACTAACTTGATCCGCTACATAAACTAATTATTTTTATTTTTCGTTTATCCTTTATAATTTATAATATAATATTTGATCTCTGTAGAAATATAATCCAAAACATGTCAATGTACTTTTTCTTCGTTAATATGTTGCTTGAGAAAACTTTAAGTTACACTTTTCTTATGGTAAAACGCATATATTCATACACGACTTAATACATTTTTTTAATTAATTGAAGCTGAAAAACGTTACAAAATTCCTAATTTGCATTAAATGATAATATGATCAATTTCTGAGACACATTCCTGCCCTCTTAGGTCAAAAGGGCATATTAAGTACAAATAAGAGAAGGTAGGATCTTACCTTCGGCAAGGACGCGAGGCATTGCTGCTTCACGTCCCAGACGAGCTGGTCCCTCGGAAACTGAAGACACTTGCTGATGCAGAGTTCTGGGACGTGGACCCTTGTTAGCAGGACACCTTCTTCGACGGGGCCGGCTTCGGCGGAGGGTTCCTGCGGACCTTGACCCTGGCCCTGTCCTTGTCCAGGAATGCTCGTGTCGGTCTGGTCGACTCCAGAAGCTGCGCCATGCTTAGGCCCCGCCTCCATTGCGAGAACCTCGCGATGCCTAGGGGTACTCTTACCGCGGCATCACATCTGCAACAAGACAAGTTCACGGACTTATTATATATGTTAGGGCGGGTCGATTTTTTTGGCGAGTTACGTACTCCCTCACAATTTTCTTTGGATAATTTTAAGAATTTTTTCCCAAGAAACCATAACTCTAAAATGAATCTTGAGCCACCCAAATTTTCAAGGTAGGTTTTTTTTCCAAAAAGTGACTCAGATGTTGTATGAAAAAGACAAAAACACATTTTTTTTAGCCAAATGTGTATTCGGGGGTTCTTGGGGTCGACGAATCTATTTTTGGCATTTATTTTTATTTTTGAATGGAGTTAAAAGGCGCTTCCGTAAATTTTTGCTTGGATTTTATCGCCTTTTTGGGGAAAATTGACGATAATATTGCGAAAAATTCTCTAGACTTGAAACCAAGAATGACTTTCAAAAATAACTCATTCTCGATTTTTTTTCTAAAACTCGTCTTTCCGTCTCTGCTATTACTAAATTCAATTGAATTTTTCTCATTTAAATTTCATATGTTTTTATCTCTTAAGTTACATTTTTGAAGAAGAAAAATTATGTAAAATAAGGAAAAAATAAGCTTTTTTCATTTAGATAGTAAACAAAAAAAAATAGAATTTTTAGTCTTAAATTGAATACAATAGATAGAGGTCGTGCATGAGTACCCTCCTAATTTTCAACCCTGATCATTTTCTGCTATTTAAAATTTGTGATTTTATTATGAGAAAGTCAAATATTCGTCGATTTTCGAAAAAATGTCGTCAATTTTCGCCAAAAAAGGCGATAAAATAAAAAAAATGTACGGAAGCGCCCTCTGGCGGCACTCAAAAATAAAAATAAATGCCAAAAATGGATTCATCGACCCCGAAAACCCCCGGACATACATTTCGCTAAAAAAAATGTGTTTTTGTCTTTTTCATACAACATCTGAGTCACTTTTTGGCAAAAAACCTACCTCGACAAATTGGGTGGCTCGAAATTTATTTTAGAGGTATGGTTTTTGGGGCAAAAATTCTTAAAATGATCAGAATATCAAAAGGCAACACGATCTATAGTATTAAGAACGATAAGGAACTGGTACTATCATCACAGAAAAACGCCGGTGTTAAATTCGTTGCAGCTCAAATTTCATTGGTCTCCCAATGAGCATTTGAAACAGTTTTCAAGTCTCAAATGTATTCCTCTGAACGTATGTGCACATCTGGGTATCTAGGGGAAAGTATCATTTGGAGACTGAATTTTGGCTCAATTCCGAGAGTTGTGGAGTGCTGAACCGCGCTGCAGCCACCTGAACACCTGTCAAAGAAACTATTCGCATTACGATATTAGACTAAATAATTGTTAATAAGGAAACTAATTGAAATAATATTTGCCTAATTTTCAACTTTCTTTCATTTAACAGTGTGTATTAGTCACTTAGAATAAAATGATAACTTCCTAATGTAACTTCCAAATGTTAGGTTAGTCATTGCCGTCGATATTTAAACTAAAGCCGGGATGTTTGGAAAAAGTCATGACCGTCTACATATACAATTAAGTATTTTCACTTCAACCACCAGCTAACTTTACTTTTTTGAATACAGAAAATCTAGAGGAAATTTCTTCGAACGAACAGGCATCAATTAATATCAGCCCCCTGCTTCGACCGTGTATGTGTATGTAGTAGTAGTTTTCTTACGATCCGGAGGGGAAATGTCGGTCAAACTTAGCCAAGAGATGGCACCACGAAAAGTAGGTCTGCCTTTTTCATTGAATTGCATTAAGAAAAAGCAAAAATAATTAAAAACTTGATGCTGTTCGCAAATCAGCAAAAAAGAATATATGAAAAAATAAGAGTAACTATTACAAATTATTACAAAAAAGAAAAAGTCATGAAAATATGTATTTTAATATGTATAAAATTTAATTTTGAGATACATTTTGAAAGCAGTTCGATCTTTATATTTTCGTGATTTATTTTGCTCATATTATTGATTTTATTATTTGTTAAAGTTGAACAAAATTATTTATTGTTAAATTATTAATGTAGCTAATGAAAAAATTAATAATATTTAAGACCTCAATGACAAAAATATTTAAAACATATACATGATCAGAAGAATTAATGAAAAATATATTACTTATATTCAATATAAATATAATAATAATTAGAATATGTAAGACTACAACTTAAGTTGCAAAGTAAAGAATCTTTGTTCCTTTAAAATATTAAAAATTTCAAGTTTTGAAGGTAATATTTTTAAAAAGTAGTGGTAATTGTAATTAAAATGTTTGAGGGAATCAGTTTGAAAAAAGTCAATGACACGAATGATTAATGAGAAAATGGATTTAATATAATGTATATATTTATTTAAATTGAAACCAACATCATATATACATTTATACAGTTCAATAATTTGTTTCTTAACCTTGGAAGCTTTTTTCTTGCTGCATTCAGCTCCTAATAATTTTATTTAAAAATTTAAATTTAACGGAGATTTTGAATTAAATTGTTAATTATATTATTGCAAACCTCATTTCTAAAATAAACAGACTAAAAGCTATTAAAATCTAAAAGCAAACGTACTGTACTCATAAGGCAAAATTGGAGGAAATGCACTTTTTTCATTCAAAAATGTCCAGAGCCTTCAATTTTCTTGCGATTTTGAATTTTTCTGTTTTAAATTAAAGAGCATTAAATTCTATAGATCTTGACTCTCCGAAATTTTGTCTCCTCTATTTTTTTATTAATAATTTTTCCAGTCAAAGTATGAACAAAGTCTTATGATCGGTGAAAAATTTTTTTGCTAAAATTGCTTCCCATTAATGTAGGAATGACATTTAATAACAAAAATAATTTAAAAGTTCATAATAACCACTGTGATAAACAATTTTTGTGTCAAAATATTAGAATTCGAGAATTTTTAAATTATAATTTCCTTCAATGGCCAGAACGACTTCAGTTATTCCTTAAAATAATAAATATTACATAATATTTGATAAAATATAACAATTTAAATTTTTGTAAACAAATTAGCTAAACAAATTTAAAATGTTTACCCTTTCGCATAGAATTTTTTTTGCACTGAAAATGTTTTAAGCTATTGGACCAATGAGCGCTAGTCACAAAAATATTAGAAGAGTAAACAGTAACCACTGTTATTACCAATTCTTGCGACAAAATATTTAAACTTAGCGTTTTATCAAATTTAAATTTTCTTTGATGGCCAAGTCGGTGGGTTATTGTCAAAAGATTTTGTATTGAGTGAATCTTAGCATGCAGTATTATGATTCACTTCCAATCTATTACGATTGAAACCCGACTTTTTCCGAGTGATACTGCCAACATTGGCACATTTTATATATAAATTGTTTATAAACATGTAAGTTGTTATATTCCACTAAATATGATCAAAGATACATTTTTCAGGAGTATCCGTAGCCATTGTAGCAATTTAAGAAAATAAAAATTTTGATAAAACCTTATATTTGAATATTTTGTAACGAGAATTATTCATAACAATAGTTATTGTTAACTTCTCACATATTTTTGTGACTAGCAGTTATTCGTTTAACAGCTTAAAGTATTTCCAGTGTAAAAAAAATTCTATGCGAAAGGACCAAAATTTTGAATTTCTTTATCTAATGTATTTACAAACATTTAAATTGTTATATTTTATCAAATATTATTAAATATTTATTGTTTATAACAATAGTTATTATAAACTTTAAAATTATTTTTGTTTTTAAATGTAATTCCTACATTAATATAAGCACTTTTAGCACCAAAAAATTTTACCGATAATAAGATTATTTATTAATTTGTTTATCAAATTTGGTTCCAACAAATAAATGGTATGATAAATAAATTATTTGTATTTTATGAGTCCCTAAACATTAATTTTAGATAATATAAAGTTTTCCTGATCAGTTATCAAACCGTAAAAAATTTTAATGTACAAAATTTCAGTTTTTTAATGCACTTTTTTCTTCGACAAATGCGGTCGTTTTTTCTTCAAAGCAGTATCGAATCTGTCCAAAAGCTCTGAATAATATTGACCGTTGATTGATTTACCCTTCTGAAGGTAATCGATGTGAATGATACCGCGTGCGTCCCAAAAAAATGTGGCCATGACCTCGTTGGTCGACAGACCCACCTTGGCCTTCTTTGGTGCACGTTAACCCGAAGAAACCCACTGTTTCGATTTTTCCTTAGTCTCTGGTGTGTTGTGATGGATCCACGTTTCGTCCACGGTTGCGAAACGGCGCAAAAACTCGTTCGGATTGCGGTTGAACATCGTCAAACACTCCTTTGAAGTCGTCACAGTGTTGCGCTTATGGTCGAGTGTGTGCAATCGCGGCACCCATCTCGCGGATAGTTTTTTCATGTTTAAATATTCATGTAAAATGTGATGTACCCGCTCAGTTGAGATGCCTACAGCCTCAGCCACCTCACGTACTTTCACTCACCTATCGCCCAATATCATTCCATGGATTTTATCGACGATTTCTGGCGTGATGACCTCTTTTAGGCGACCTGAACGTATTTATCAAGCCTTTCCTTCGTCTCATTAATGGTTTTTTACGTAAAAATTAATGCTTAATCAGGACACGAAATTCACTTTTTTCCATTTTCGTTAAAATTCACGAGGTTAAGTGCTTTCAATGCCAATCAAACACAAACTATATGACCCAGCTTGCTCAAGATTTAACAGGAGTCTATTCATAATGGCGTTGACGAAATAAAATGCTTATTTGCCGAAAAAATCTATTATTCAAAAAGTCACTGACTTATCAAAAAGGCCTCGTATTATTCACATTTTTCATCAACATTTCCCCCCCCCCCCCCCCTCATTTCATGTAGAACTGCAATGCTGAATTATTATAACCACTCTCGAGTGATACGTAGCACTTGAACAACCCATCAGTACGTTTCCATACTGGTGGATCTGTGCTTGCTTTTATGATCGGGTAATCATACTTCCTAGCGAGATACTGATTTTTCATCTTACCCTTTGCTCATTGGATACTAATGTCGAATGAACTAATATAAGCTCTGAATGTTAGCGAAAATGAATTAATACAGAGCATGTACACTCAGAAAAAATTGAGTTGATTCAACAAAGCAGTTTGTACAACCTAGTTTGTCTGTTGAAATGAACCAATTTGGTCAACCCAACTAAACATTTATAAAAAATGCAACGAATTTATTTTGTCAATTAAAAAGTAATTCTTTACTTGAGTGCATTTAGTTTATTTAACCAAATAATTAACTAAATTGCACTAATAATTCCAAAGCATATTACGGCAGCTCACGCCGCGTCATGGTGCATGGGAAAAATAAGTTTTATAAACTTTACGGAAATCACTAAAGAGCAGCAGATGTAAGCGTTAACTGAACAGAGCTTTATATAATTTCCAAAAAATTACAGGTGAACTGTAAAATAATTCAGTTGTAATTACAGTATACAAAAGTTGCATAGTTTTTTAAGTGAACTTTATATAAAATTTTTTGATCATTATTGCGGCACAAGCCGAAAAATCTTTGAAAATATTCGTGCAAATTAATTTGGAGATACTGAGTGTCTTTCTAAAGTACCGTATTACATTAACTGGGGAACGAAGTTTTGTAAAATTCGAAATGATGAACAGTAAAAAACAGGATACATTTTGCTGCAGAGCATTTTGATCCAACGATCAGTTGACTCTCGAAATCATAATAATATGTCCATTTGCATCAATTTGATCTGTTTTTTTTGAGTCATTTATCAGACTAAATAAAATACCCAGGTAGAAATACACCACCCACAATTCAGTGCAACTCATAATACACCTTCTGTGCTCAAAGTCTCGAGTGGCACTACTAAAAGCTGTTACATTGCCTAAACTGGAATTACAAGGTACAGTTCTACTCTCCAGATTACACAAGAAAGTCAGAATTGCACTAACGATTTCAGTTAATGCAGACTATTTTTAGTCAGATTCAAGGATTATATTGTCTTGGATTGAAGGAGAAGCGTCAGAATTGAAAACATACGTGAGCAACAGAGTCGCAGAGTTGCAAGGGCTTACTGACAAGAATAGCTGGAATTACGTTAAATCGCAAGAAAATCCAGCTGGTGTCATATCAAGAGGATAAGATCCTCAGCAGCTAAAGAATCATCAGCTGTGGTGGTAAGGTTCGCCATGGCTTCAGATGGATGATGAAGACTGAACGAAGCTGGCTGTTTAACCAAACGATGACATCCCAGAACAGAAAAAGGTAATACTGATTACACTCACAGCAGGAGCAGTTGACAACGATATTTTCATTGGATAATGGATATGCAACACTGAATAGAATCAAAAGAATAACGGCTCATTATTACGATTTGTAAATAATACTCGAGCAAAAATTTCACATGGAACATTCATGACGAAAGAAGTTTCTGTTGCAGAATTGGATCAAGCTCTAACCCGTCTCATCAATTTAGCTCAAATGGAAGAATTCTCGGAAGAAATTCAACGATTGAAGACGAATAACCATTTGAAATTTAAAAGTCGACTATTATCGCAGTATCCGTTCATACGTGAAGATGGAATAATTCGACTTGGGGATCGCTTGAAAAAAGCACAAATTCCTTATTCCCAAAAATTTCCTATAATCGTTCCATCAAAGCATAAATTGATGGAACTTATTATACGTGACGCTCATCACGGGCAATTACACGCGGGAACAACGGTGCTTCTAGCTGATCTTGGGCAAAAGTAGTGAATATTGTCAGCGAGAAATGCGACTCGCCGAGTACTCTGGATATGTGTTACATGTTTACGCATAAGACCCAAAAATGTCACTCAATCTATGGGTAACTTACCATATCAAAGAATAACTCCTAGTCGCAGCTTTAATTTCACTGGAGTAGATTACGCCGGGCCGTGTAACGTCAAGAGGTCGAAAAACAAATCTACTAAAGTATATTTATGTATCTACGTTTGCATGGCAGTGGCAGTTAAGGCTGTTCATTCAGGAATGACATTCGATTTGTTGACAAATGCGTTTCTCAATTCACCAAAAGATTGAATTGCTCATCGTGGAAAACCTGTAAAAATATCGTCCGACAATAGTACGAATGTTGTAAGTGCAAATAACAAGCTTACAAAATTAAGGAAGTTTTTAAGTAGCAGAGAAAATCAAACTCTAATGATAGATTTCATTCCTAATCAATCCATCGAGTGGGAATTTATCCCGCCTTATTCTCCCCACGTAGGCGAATTGTAGGAAGCGGCTGTTAAATCCGCAAAAACGCACCTCAAAGCTACGATAGGAGAAACTTTACTTAGTTTTGAAGAACTGCAAAAGGTATTTTTTAAAACAGAAGCATGCCCTAATTGTCACCCGCTATGTCCTTTAACTTCAGATCCAAACGATTTCGGAGTGTTAACGCCAGGTCACTTTCTTGTAGGCGCTCCGTTACATGCTCTTCCCGAAGAAGACCTTACTGATGTCAATGTAAATAGATTGTTATGTTACGACTTACTAACTAAAATGCATAACAAATTTTGAAAATATGGTCTTCTGAATATGTAACTCAGTTACAACAATGCGGAAAATGGAAAAAAGATAAATAAAAACGATCAGTTCAAACCAGGTGCAATGGTTTTTTTTAAAGAGACAAATACCTGGCCTTTATCTTTGAAATGATGTATATTAAAAGAATTACTTCCCAGGAATAATGGACTTACTCGTAAAGTGATTATTCGAACCTCATCAGGACTTGTTGAAAGATCATTGCCAAAAATATGCGTACTACTGAATAAATCATAATTAAGTATATTATTTATTTCTAATCTTATGAGAACTTTGTAAATTTTGAAAGCATCGGCTTTCAAGTCTGCCAGAATATTCGCGCTAATATTTCTTTGCGCTTCAATTTTAAAATGTATGTAAGTTACGAATAAGAACGCTTGAGTTGAGGCTCGATACCGTCCACACCGTTGCATAGGTCGACTTGAAAATTTATACACATGTAGATTAGGCACTGGAGAGAGTTCCTGATGCAACCCGAATCGCTTAATGCTAATAGCTTTTGTTTAATAAATAATGCAAAATAGCATTGACTTTACATCTATATACACTCGAGTCGCGGTACTGCGAAGTTCAGTATGGCGAACTCCCGCTATTGAGTACGTTGTTTCCCCGATAGTGAGAACGGCGCTATAACCCCTCCACCTCCACTACTCATTTCTACATGTGATGATTTCATCAAATGCACAATTCAATTTGTGATGTCTTTCATCGTTTCCTTCGCTCTATTTATTTTAATAATAATTTTAATAATAACGATTCAAATCGTCAATACAAACTGTTAGGATGTAAACAGTTGACATTTGAACATAGTAAATAGTCCGTGGAGTTACCTCATGTGTTCTCCCTATTGAGGGCGGACATGCGCTAAATGTTCGCAGTACCGCGACTCGACTGTATATCAAATCAAGTGTCGTGAAACGGGTGATGCTTATGCAAATCCGCAGTTTTTGAACAATCGTCACCAACTTTGGCACACATATTCTTTGAGATACCAAACAGGTCCTGTGGTGATTGGGGGGGGGGGTATTGGGGCATTGGGGGGGGCACCAGCAGTTTTCAACGAATCGGCATCAAATTTTTCACTCATATTCTTTGGGCTCTCGGACAGGTCGTAAGAGTATTGGGGGGAAGATGTAGTCTTGCAGGAGGGGCACAGGTTTTAAATATAGAAAATCAGTTTGCCTAAAACGTATGATGCTTCTGAAAAAGCACAGTTTTTATCAATCGGCACCAAATTTTGCACACCTATTTTTTGGACTCCCAGCCAGGTCTTAAGGGTATGGGGGGTAGGGTGGCCCAAAAAATCACATTTGAGAAACTTGAACGGGCTTGTTGGCCAAATCGTTCTCGTAGGCAAATAAATATATGCCTATGCTTTATTTTCAAAACAAAATATTTTTAGAACTCGCTCTGAGGCTTCAAAGTTTCCTGATTTGAAGTAAAGAAGTCCTTCACCAGCTACAGGTTTAACCCAGAGAGCAGCTATAGATTTATTAACTTATTATTACTCTGCCATTCAACTCCTTGTCAGTGACCGTATTATGGGACCAAGCAAATACGGTGCACGATGAGAGGCCCGACCGAGAGTTTTATTATATTATATTTTTATTATATTTATTTTATTATATTTTTATTATTATTTTTTTATTTTATTTCTATTATTATATTTTTAATCATTATTCTTTTAGAAATCTATTCTCAATAGCCTAAAGAATGTCTCTTCAAAATGTCAAGTTACACAATTATATCTGAGGATCACAATGAGCATCCAAATATTGCCATATTATGCCATTTTTGATATGCCTAAAACTTTTGCATAATAATTCTGAGATATTAACATGCGATAAATACAATATTCATTGATAAGTGAACAAGTATATCAAATATGAAATAAATTGACTTTTAATTTCCTGTCCAAAATCGAAGAAATAAAAATTGGAAACATTTTACATGTTAAACCCCATAAGACATAAAAATGGCAAGAGCGAGTTCTAAAAATATTTCGTTTTGAAAATAAAAAATAGGCATACATTTATTTGCCTACGAGAACGATTTGGCCAACAAGCCCGTTAAAATTTCTAAA
>NC_046663.1:126193026-126245543 GCF_010883055.1 Belonocnema kinseyi
GGGCAGTTATAGTAATATCTAAAATTAATATTAGGTAGGGGAAATACGAGAGAGATAGCAGATAGTGGGGTTGGGGGGCTAAATCGCAGTTTTTTACCAATCGGCACTAAATTTTGCACATATTTTTTGAACTCCTGGACACATCGTAAGAGTGTTCAGAGATGATGGGGTGGGCTCACCGTTTTTTAAATCTACTATATCAAATTCAAATTTGTGCCATTGCGGCTCGATTTACAATTCGAAAACGCCTTTTTCATTTTATGTTTTTAGTTTTTAATTCTTTCTTCGCATTTAGAGTTTTCCTTAAGCTGTGCGCAAATTTTAAAAGTCATTTGGATTTTCGGAAACTGAATTGGACAACTTAAATACAATTTTTACCATAAAAATTCGAAAAATACAGTTGGGATGTTCTGTATTCAATTTTTTATTTCTATTTTGCTTTCTGCGAGTTTTTTTTTCAAATTTCACTGTCGACTTTACATTTTTCAAACCCAAATTCTGCGATAAATACTTTAAATTGTATATTGATTTAATTTCAGTATTATGCAATATACAACTTTTATAGCATTTCCGTTTGTTCTCGATGCATAGTATTAATGACAGCGGGCTATCCGCGGTGGAGAAGCTACCGCCACAGGGCACAGCTAGTTATTCATAAACATAACCCATAAATGGAGCAGGCACAGTGCCCGGTTAGAAATTATAACTTGGTTCTTAAGAGGCCCTGTCTAGATTTCCTATTTTCTATCGAGGCCCGAAAGTGGCAATTTATCGAGGACGCAAGCGCAAGCGTCACGCTCAATTAGCGAGGTCATCAGTAGGCAACCCAATGAGGGCCTATTAATAGGGTCTTTATAGAATCTACATAGTAATATATAAGTATTACTTATAAATAAAGAGAAACGCAGTTTAATAAAATATCTGCAAGCGCCGAGAATCGAACGCACGCACCACACGCTTATATGTCGAACGCCTTATCCCCATAGCTACGATGCCACGTTGGGTGCGATATCATAAATGCTTGGCCGCATTCATCCGATACTTTAGAAATTAGGAAAAAAGGTTTTTGAAGCTCGATTTACTATACATGATTTTTAAACGTACTTACACGATTTCAAATGAAACCTATCATTAAGGAAAATTCTTTTCAAATTTTTAAGGCACTAAATGTTTTAAATTTTTTCAGAAAAAAAATGAACATTTTCAAAGTTTGCATCTCGGTAACTTTTATAATTTTTTTAAATTTAAGTATAATTAGGCATAAGAAAATTAATGTACATTTTTACACCCACAGCTGTATTACCCGTTTTACCTGTCGAGGGCTTTACATGGTCCCCTCGAGAAAATAATTAATTGGTAGAAATTATTTTTTAAGTATATCTTTATAAATAAATCTTTTTATCTAGTTTAATTAAAAAATATAGTGCTAAAAAGTAAATATATGAATAATTTAAGTCAAGGAACACACGACAATATCCTGTTGAGGGCCAGCAGAGGGAAAGCCTAGATTCTTCCAGCTAGAAAATCTGACTGCGGCCTCATAAAAGCCAATATGTAGTTTAGACATAAAGAGGCAATTTCTACCCAGGTGATTCAACAAATGGCTTTTTTGATTACATGGGAATTTCATGATGTTTAAAATTTCATAAATAAATAATAATTATTTATTGTTAATTTTACATGTGAATAGCAGCTGCAGATCTATTTTACGATAATGCAAAAGCAATTTAAGCGCAAACAAAATTACTTTGCAGACCAAAAAGCTAAAGTTTTATATTAAGTTATTTAATTTGGTTACAAAGTCAACAATTGTAGTATTTACACAAATATAATTCAAAAGATGTCCCTCTTAGGAATATCTGCATTCATTTAGATGATGAAGAAAAATACTAAATTGAAAAACCACAAATTCCAAAATTTTCTATGAGAAATGTTTATAAAAATTACAATTTGTAATTTTCAACAGAAAGTGTTACTAACAATAACTCTTTAAAAATTTTAAATAATTCCAGATAAGAACAAATTTTGTTCAATAAAAATTAGAATATTTTTAAAATACATGAAAATTCTGTGATACTTGGAATTAAATAATAAGAATTGTTTCTGGTGATAATTTAAGGTACTTTCATGGAATAACACATTTGTTTCAACATAAATTACAATCTTTGGCTGTTTCTCAATATAACACGCGTATAATAATAAAAACATACTAAAATCAACTTATGTGCATTGTGAGAATACTCTTTCGTTGATTTAAGATGATTTTCATTATATGTCCACCGTTTTTATAGAGTTTATAATGATTTTGTGAAAAATATCGATTTTCTGATACTTTGATCAAACATATAATAAATAAATGAAAATATGTTAGACCTACGTGCACTTTGAAACTTAGCCTAATTCAATTGAAAAAATTGCAGATCGGGGCAAATCTGAAGGGTGTAGACTTTGCTGAACGAAAAAATGTGTTTCCTACCGCGCTACGGTGTATCTGGCTATTCTTTCGTATGCGCTATAATATTTATATTATTACTGCAAATATTATAACCGAATTTCATGAATCTTTTTTAACTTTCTTAAAATTATATGACTATACTAATTATGATTGTTAAGATTGAATAAATCCAGGCTTTCATCATTTCAATTTTTGTAACTGGCCTGCATCTCATGACAATGAAAGGGCATTTCATTACGAGGAATTCGACGCTCTCCGGGATCTCTGCCTACTGAGTTTCACGCGAGTTGATGAGAGTCCTGCGAGAATCCAATTACAGATAACACTACTGCCGCCCAAACTAAAAAGATACAAAAGTGGCATTTTTATGAAAAATTAGTTTTTGCTATCGTTGGATTCGTAAGAGAAGACTGCATCTAACAGTGTTAAGAAAATCGATTAATTACACAGGCCGACAAATTTTAAAGCCAGAGACCAGACCTAATATTTCTACAGGATTTTGATGCGCTGAATCCGAATCCGAGCTCAAAATTGCTTCTGTACGTCAGGTTTTCAAGACATCCTAACCTAAAAGTGCAAAAACGCGTTATTTAGCTCTTTTTGAGGTTATGTAACCGACCAAGAAAAATGTCTACCACAAAAGCTAATATGGAATTTGAAAGTACTAATCTTCCCCTTTCAAATCTACTTGGCTTTATTAGGATATCTTCATTTTTCACTAAAATATTGTAATTTGAAATTTTTTATTTTAGCGTGTTAACCCATTAATGTTGAAGTGTTCAGATTTATACAACGCATTCTCTATTGCTGACGGTACGATATTTTTTCTTCACAATATTATCTCAGGTGTTTTAGAGGGTGCCCTTTCTATTGCCGGTGTCAGTTCTTTGTTATAACTCCTAGAAGATCCAATATGGCGGCCACAATTTATGGCTTTAAAAAAGAACAAAGGATCCCGCACAAAATACCAACAAAAAAGCGTGCAGTCGTTTGGAACCAAAATTCTCACATTGATAAAACAAAAGAAGACGGACTGCGCGGAATGATACTGCGCACTCTGTGTGCATTCTAATGTTCACATTCGCTGTATTTGCGTGCCGTTCTACGGCGCAGTCAGTCTTCGGTCCCTAGCTGACTCACTGAGCTGGCGACGCTTTTATGACGTGTTATGCGTAGGTGATGAAATTCGTTTTTTGCTACAAATCTTTCCGTGTTAGAGATCACTTTTGACTGGCGGGCTAACGGTTGGATGCGTAGGTAATAAAATTCTTTTTGTATTTGAAATCTGTCTATCGGTTACATTTCGTGTCGATCGTGATTTTTGTATATAGTGAGTTTTAGAATTTCCACGTTACTGTTCATTATAAGAAACAAAATGAGTTCAAAAACTCCTTGCGCTAAGAAAGTTAATACGTTTTGTCACGTTTGTGGAAAGTATGAAACGAAAAAATATCGTCGATCAATTAATGATTCGATAAAAACGTCATACTTCAACTGTTATGGAACATCAATGAAAAATGTGGATAAACCGTCGTTCCAACCTCAATTTGTCATGCTTGTAGATTAAATTTGTCAAATTGGGAAGATGAAACTACCAAGACGCAGACTGTTATTCAATCACCTGTTTGGCGTGAGCCCAACGATCATGATACTGATTGTTACTTTTGCTTATACAAAACAGGAGGTTTTTCTAAAAAGTATTTGGAGAGGATCGTTTATCCTGATGTAAAAAGTGTTACACCAGCCAAGATTAGTATTAGAAATCCCTCTGAAAACAAAAGTGACCGATCAACTCACGAATCAATGGATACTGACGATCATAATGCAACTGAAGATTCTTCTTGGGAAGAATCAGATGATGAAAGTTCTAAATTTTTTAACCAAGACGGATTAGACGATTTTATACGTGACCTTGATATTCCGAAAGATAAACCTGAGCTTTGCGCTTCGAGACTCAAAGAGAGGAAACTATTTTTACCTGGCACTAGAGTAACTGTTTACCGAAATAGAGAAGAAAAGTTTATCAAGTACTTTTCAATGGACAGTGGGATTCTGTATTGTAATGATATCGTAGAACTCACTTTATAAAAAATAAGCTTATATACGCCAGAGGATTGGCGTCCTTTCATAGATTCGTCTACAGAAAGTCTGAAAGCAGCACTATTACATAATGGAAATAAGTACGCTGCAATTCCAGTAGGTTACTCAACTACACTGAAAGAATCTTATGATACTTTCCAATTACTCCTGATAAAAATAAAATACAGTGCCCATAATTGGCTTATTTGTGGTGACTTCAAAATGATAAATCTTATAATAGGTTTACAATCAGAAAATATTAAGTACCCTTGTTTTCTTTGCCTTTGGGACAGTCATGCAAGGGATGAACATTAGATAACGAAGAAATGGCCAGACACATTAGAGTGGACAGTTGATCAGTATAATGTTGTTTATGAAAGTCTTGTTGACAAAAAGAAAGTATTATTGCCACCACTCCATATAAAACTAAGGTTAATGAAGCAACTTGTGACAGCCCTAAAAATCGAAGGAGAATGTTTCAATTATATCAGATCTAAATTTCCGCATTTAAGTGATTCCAAAGTTAAGGAGCGTACCTTTATTGGGCCTGATATAAGAAAACTTATCAAAGATGATGACTTCATCAAAACCATGACATCTATTGAAAAGGATGCATGGTTGAGTTTCAAAGATGTTGTACAGAAATTTTTAGGGAACAATTGAGATCCAAAGTTTAGAACTATTGTATCTAGTACGTTAAAGATTTTTTTAAGATTAGGTTGTTTGATGAGTATGAAATTAAATTTTCTCAAATCTCATTTGGATTATTTCCCAGAAAATGTTGGAGCATTCAGTGAAGAAATGGGCGAACGCCTCTCTTCAAAGATCGTTTGACATGAAGCGCGAACGTTTCCATAAGAAAACAAGCTATTAGTTTCACCTTCATGGGACATACAATCGTAAGTCTTGCCTTGACTGGCTGGACGATTCAAAGTCTTGCCTTGACTGACTGAGCGATTTAAAGTCTTGCCTTGACTGGCTAGGCGATACAAAGTCTTGCCTTTATTGTCTGAGAAATTCAAAGTCTTTAATTGATTGGCTGGGCCATCTAAAGTCTTTCCTAGATTGGCTGGGCAATCTAAAGTCTTGCCTTAATTGACTGGAAAATATTAACTACTTCTTGCGTGGCTGGACAATCCCAAGCTTTGCCATAACTGAATGGGCAATCGTAAATCTTGCCTTGACTGGATGGACGATTCAAAGTCTTGCCTTGACTGACTGGGCGGTTCAAAGTCTTGCCTTGACTGGCTAGGCGATACAAAGTCTTGCCTTTATTGCCTGGGAAATTCAAAGTCTTTCCTTGATTGGCTGGGCCATCTAAAGTCTTTCCTAGATTGGCTGGGCAATCTAAAGTCTTGCCTTAATTGACTGGAAAATATTAACTACTTCTTGCGTGGCTGGACAATCCCAAGCTTTGCCATAACTGAATGGGCAATCGTAAATCTTGCCTTGACTGGATGGACGATTCAAAGTCTTGCCTTGACTGACTGGGCGATTCAAAGTCTTGCCTTGACTGGCTGGGCCATACAAAGTCTTACCTTTATTGGCTGGGAAATTCCAAGCCTTTCCTTGATTGGCTGAGCAATCTAAAGTCTTTCATTGATTGGCTGGGCAATCTAAAGTCTTGCCTTAATTGACTGGAAAATATTAAGTACTTTCTTGCTTAGCTGGAAAATCCCAAGTCCAGCCTTAAGTGGTTGCAAAATATTGAGTCTTGCCTTAGTAAGCTGAAAAATCCTAAGTAAATTTACAGTATTGAATGAATCATAATAGTAAAATTTGTTTTTTTTTTAAAACCCTAACTGTTTTCCATATTCGCTTTTCTAGGAGTTATAACAAAAAACTGAGCCAATGGAAAAGGAACCCCCAAAAACCCCTCAGATAAAACTTTCAAGGGACAATAGCATACCATCTCGGCGTTAATGGTTTAATACGCTAAATTGAAAAATTTCATTTCAAGGTTAGCCCACTTGTAGTGTGGAATTCGATCATTTTACGAAATGTAAACGAATAAATTCGCTGCTCCCAGGGTTAAGTGGGTTAGCCTGCTTATGATTTGGTAGGGGAGACTTCTGGGTTTTGGTGGATTAGCAGGTAAGTGGATTAACCCACTTGTGGCATGGAATTTCAATATTCCAAGAAAAATATGGGACTAAACTTATTGTTCCCTGAGTCAGGTAGGTTAGCGTGCTTGTGGTTTGTTAGGGGTTGTTTCTACCCCTAGGAAACGGCTGCCGTAGAAATGAACAGACACGGGTTACATATTTTTTATTGTTTTATTAATGTGCTAAGTTTGGTTCCAAACGACTGTACGCTTTTTTGTTTGTATTTTGTGCGGGATCCTTTGTTCTTTTTTAAAGCCCTAAATTGTGGCCGCCATATTGGATCTCGCATTCGAATTCAGCGCATCAAAATCCTTTGGAAATGTTAGGTCTGCTTTCTGGCTTTTGTTAAATTTTGTCGGCCTGTGTTATTAATAATTATTGCAAAAAACGATTGTTTATAGATGAGAAATGTCAAAAGTTGAAAAATACAACAGAAAGACACACATAGCACTTTGCGTATCCTAAAAGTTGTACAAGGAAGGCAATACGTCATCAGCATGCACATGAAAAAGAACCTAAAAAACTTTGTGTCTTTTTTCCGTTGTAAATGTAATCGAGGGCAAAGCGAATTGACAAACGAAAAGAATCGCTTGCCCTTACGTATCAACTTAGAGGCTTTTAGCCTAGTAAATTAGCTCGGACTCTGATCGGAAATACACGGGAAATAAGTCCCGGCTAAATTCGGCTACACACTGCGGCGATCGTTCGGGAAATTTCAGAACAGCGACTAAGTTCGAGCTCTTCGGCAATGGCATCGTCCGAAAGTGACTTTGTGTTCTTTTTGCCATGTCTTTTTGACTTTTCACGACTAGAAAAACATCGCAAGTCCATTTTCTAATAGAAATTGTTTAAAAATTCATTTTTTATTACAAAATATAAAAAAGCACATTATTTTTAATCAGATAGCGTATCTTGATTATTCAAAACTTTATTCGAAATGAAAGTTCTTTGGACAAGAAGTTTTTCTCGATTTTCTCCGTTCGAGTCAGATTGGACTTATGTATCTTTTCAGTTTGTACAGCAGACTAAGCGTCATGGCAATTTTTCTCTATTGTACTTTTTTTACTATTAAATAAAATATAAACATTTTTTCCGAAAACCCTTTTCGTTGTTACGAGAATCAGAGCAGTCACAAAAACTCAAATTGCGAAAGCATGTCTTGATTAAATTTTAATTAGCAGTATTAGTATAATGATACAATTAGAAGAAAGTAAAAAAAATTCACGAAAATCGGATAATATTTGCAGTAATAATAGAAATGTTGAAGTGCATCCGAAACAAAAGCTATACTCAGTTCAACGAGAGAACGAAATTCCGAAAAGATGAAATTTCGTTCTCTGCACGCAGCTTGTCGAAGAAAGGGAAATGTAGGCGTAGGATTCCCAGACTTACGAAAAACCCTGTGGAGGTCAGTAAAAATCTTTAAATTCTTTTGCATTGTTCCTTGGTTAGTCCCAGTTAGTCTCAGTGAGTCTCAGTGCGTCACGAAAAGCCTCGTTCCATCCGGTCGGTTCGGGGAAATCTCTGTCGGAAAGGTTCGTAACTCTGTCGGGAACACTCGAGACATCTGTTTCGAGTACCGCGCGATTCACTTTTCGAAGGAGTCTCGTGGCACGTCACAAGAAATCTGGAGTTAGTCCGAGGAAGATCTCTACGAAATCTTCTTTATTCCGGTAGTAGTCATTGTTAGCCTGACTTCCTGATTTTTGAGCGACCAGCCCCTCGGAACGGGCGATCGTCTTTTCCTCCACGGCTACCTACGGAACCTTCCACTGCAAAACGACACTACCCCTCACTGGATTCGAAGTTGCTTTTCGAAGTTGATTCAAGCAGCCACCCTACCGAGGGTAGCAGTTTGGAATCGCTGGTTTAGGCGTTCGATTACTTTTGTAAGTGGCCGTACGTGCAATGGCATAATTTCAAAAATAAATTGAGTGCAGTTATTAAAAATAAATTTTTTTTTTTGTAAATTTACCATTATATTGCATCATCTGTTTCGAGCGGCTGTAATGGAACGTCTACAGACGATTCTATAATAGGACAAAACTGTGACTTTCGCTTGTTGATGCGAGAGACTTCTAATGCGAAACTATAATTGTTGCTCCCAGAAGGAGCAAGCATTACTGAGTGACACGCAGTATAAAATGCAAGCTGTATCTAGCGCTCGCTACAAAGTCGGGATTACTGGGTGACATTGTTTAATTATTACTTATCCCCATTTGATCTGGATACGGTTTTACAATTTCACAGAGTAAATCTTGCCCATTGATGCAGTGAGGTTCACTAATTTCTCCAAAATTTATTCCTGAAACTTTTTAAAAAATAATAAAACTCAGGAAAGATTACACACTTCATAGAGACCTTTAAATATATTTGTTGAAATCTAAAAAATAAAGGAAGTCACTTTCGCACCAAAAGGAAGAAATTTTAGATCAAAATAAAAACTTCCAGGTACAGAAATTGTAAACGGGCTACTTGATCAATATAAAAAAACATTTTAATAACATTCCCTGGCGAACTGAACGGATGGAAAGAATACGCTATCCCGTACCCTTATAGTTTCCACATAGTATGCATTCCATTTCAAGCAAAAAAAACCTCAAAAAACAGCAAGATGGGCATTTATCTTCTTGCAATTCGGATTCTCCGTTAAATTTTCCAATAGAATTTCACAGAATGATTGCAACATGGTCGCCTAAATAGTATGCTGCTACTGGAAGAAGATGGACTTGAAGTCACTTTCAGCCTATATTCATGACAGGTATTGTATTTATTTAAAGCAGCAAAAACACTATTGAAATTATTCCGTGACCTTCTCACGGAAAATTTAACGTAGATCCGAATTGTAATAAATTAAAGACTCATCTTACTTTTTTTTGCGTTTTTGTTGCATGATACGAAAGGGATACTATGTTGATACTATAAGGGTGCGCTGTAGCCACGGTGTCTACCAAACGGGAAAACCGGGAATTAACCAGGAATTAAAATAAAATCGGGTAAACCGGGAATTCAAATTCGAACCGGGAATCACATGTAAAGCTTTCGAAAATGTGATTTGTTTTATTAATCGTGATAAAAGGATAAATAAATTTCAATATGTACGCTGTTTAAAATCTTATAAACGGATGGTGAAATTGAAAAGTCGCATCTTTGGATATTTAATTTGTAATTTGGTAAGTTTTTGATGTTATATTCCTCAAAGCTCATACATACAGGGTGTCTAAAAAGTCCCGGGACGGTTGGATATTTCCTCAGGTAAAATATGTTTCAAAAAAAGTGAAAGTCATTCCTGAAGTAAATTTCAACGATAAATTCAATGATGACCTTCATTTTGACCTTGAAGTTGACGTTCATGGCTTTTTGAAGGTCAACTTTGTTTTTTAAAGTGGAAACCCCCTTTTTTACATCTGCAATCGATAGAGCGGAAAATTCTACGTTCAGGTACGTACCGAAGTCATAGGTCAATTGTAACGTTCAAGGTCAGTTAAAGGTTATTTGAAATTAACAAAGTTTTTTAAGAGGACAGTGTAATTCCTGAAGTCAATTTCAACGAGAAATTCATTGGTGAGCTCTGTATTGATTTTGGTTACAGCGTTTTGAATATTGTAAAATCATAAGGAAATTTTTCATTAAAGGTTCCAGGTGTTCTGGTGAGAGTTCTTTTCCTCCCCGAAGAGTTATACAGTCCTATACCGTTTTTCGATACCGAAGTCAATACCTAAGGCGATATCATTAGTCCTATACCGTTTTTCCATACGAATATTACTAATCGGAACTAAATTTACGTATTACGAGTACATACTTACTATTTTTCGCTAAAAGATTATTATGGCGCAAGCTAAGCTTTCGGAACGAGAGAGGGTATCTGCATTAATGATGCGTGGTTGGGGAGAT
This sequence comes from Belonocnema kinseyi, assembly GCF_010883055.1. Taxonomy (NCBI): domain Eukaryota; kingdom Metazoa; phylum Arthropoda; class Insecta; order Hymenoptera; family Cynipidae; genus Belonocnema; species Belonocnema kinseyi. Next base: position 126,203,560 of record NC_046663.1, read on the forward strand.
CGAGTTCGATCTGATGATCAAGTTCGTTTGCTTTTTAATCGCACTTTTCGTAATGAAGAAGGGTTAAATCCTGTCTCAAAATCAACAATTGAAAGAACTGTAAGGCGCTTTATGAATCATGGATCTATCAAGGACCTTCAGAGAACTGGTCGGCCTAAATCTGCAGAATCTAAGAAGATGCAGATGGACATAGCCCAAGCATTTGCTAAAAACCCACAGCTTAGTTTACGTCGAGCTAGTGATGAGCCTGACGTTGCTCCTGGGACAGTGCAAAATATTTTAAAAAGCATTAATTTCCATTCTTACACAAATCCTGATTGGATGTTGGAGAGTCACACACAATATCCACAAAATATTAATGTTTGCGCCGGTATCTTGAATGTTATATTGATAGGCCCTTTCTTCATCGATGGTAATCTCAATGCCCGTACATATGAAGAGCTTCTCAAAAACCAAATTGATCAAGAATAAGGGAGATTACAGGCGATAATTTTCAAAATATTTGGTTCCAGCAGGACGGAGCAGCGGCCCATTGCGGTAGGGAGGTTCGAGCATATTTGGATACTCAGTTCCCTCAAAGGTGGATTGGCAGAAGGCGTGAAATCGAGTGGCCTGCTAGATCTCCTGATCTGACGCCTCTCGACTATTTTCTTTGGGGTTATTTCAAGAGCAAAGTATACTCAACGCAACCGCAAAGATTAGACGAATTGCAGAATCGGATTCTGCAACAGGCTACTTTGATTGATAGGGAGATGATTCGTAATGCTGTGACTCATTTTTACAATCGCATAGCTTTTTGTCAAGAAGCTCAAGGTTTTCAGTTCGAACATCTTCACTGAAGCGTGAGAGGCAAGGGGAGTCACGCCAATCAAGCACCCCGAAACGTGAGAGGCAAGGGGACTGACGCTAATCAAGTACCCCAAAGGGAACAGAATTTACTACGTCCACGTCGTTGCTCCTGGGTCATGCTAAACGTAACCTGCTTGGAAAAAACCTTGAAAAAAACTTGAAGATCATCACCAAGATCAATACAGAGCCCATTAATGAATTTCTCGTTAAAATTTACTTCAGAAATTGCACTCACCTCTTGGAAAACTTTGTTCATTTCAAATAACCTCTAACTGACCTTAAACGTTACGATTGACCTACGACTTGGGTACGCACCTGAACGTAGAATTTTCCGCTCTATCGATTGCAGATGTAAAAAAAGGGAGTTTCCATTTACGAAAACAAAGTTGACCTTCAAAAAGCCATGAAGGTCAACTTCAAGGTCTAAAACAAGGTCATCATTAAATTCCTCGTTGAAATTTACTTAAGGAATGACCTTCACTTTTTTGAAAAATATTTTACCTGAGGAAATCTTCAACCGTCCCGGGACTTTTTTAGACACCCTGTATAATGTTAGTGTTATAATTATATGTTATGTTCATTCTGTTCCTACTAATATGAATGATGAACATGATTTAACATTTTGGTTAATGCAAACCAAAGTTTGTCTAAGGTTTGTTGATAAAAGATGTTTTTATAAAAAATAAAAAAATTCAGAATATGTATTATGTTGATTTAAGTGGAAAATTTCACTTAGATGTGTTGTCTCTCACTGACGGTTTGTCATGATAGTTATGTATAGTAGCTAATACCAAAGAAATTAAACATTATTTCTAAGAATTATTTACGGATTGGAATTAAAAAAATTATTAACCAGATATGTTTAAAAAAATCAAAACTGTTGTTTTATCTGAGTCTGCGCAGTTACTTTAGACATCAAAATTGCGTTGTATATCTATATTTGTCCACCATCGTATATCGAAGTGTCTGATGTAATTTTAATAGAATGTTGTTCTTTTGCACTCAAATCTAAAGCTTAGATTTCATCAATAATGTCAAACGATTTTATTAGAGAGGGCCATTACTTAAATTATTTTATTCATAATTGTTAAATTTATATTTGCTGGGTCACTATTATTGATTGGATATTGTGATGACTGTTTGGATTCAGGATTAGAAAACTAAAATGCGAAACCTATAGTGTTGTAAGAACGGGTAGATCCTTTCGAGACACCGAGCTCTTTACGTCGTTCTGTTGGTACAATTAATTTGTTATTTCTGCTTTCACATATAATACACGATGTTGAAATTCAATATTGCATTTGTCTTTTACTCATTTTCATAACCTTAATCATAACCATAATCTTGTTAACCGATTCTGGTGCTTCAAAACATATGACTTCTAGAAGAGAATGTTTTTACGATTTTGTCGAAATTAAGGACAAATGGGTGCTTGTTGCGGATAATCGCAAATTACCTATACACGGAATGGGGACAGTGTTCGTAGAGGCTTGGATACAGAATCAGTGGGAGCTTCGAAGGATGGAAAACGTTTTGTGGGTTCCAGATCTAAAACAAAACTTATTCTCTACGGGAGATGCTAAATCTATGGGATATGCCCCGATATCAAGTGGTGAACAATTTAAATTCATTGACGAGAAAAGTAAAAAAATAATCGCAATAGGAATCAAAGATCAAGTTCGGCAAGATAGACTAATTTTCCGGCCATGCGTTTCTGAAAGAGCTAACACGCAAGAATTCTTACTTTGCAAAGATGGCAAGAAAAACTGGGACACATAAATCCAGCAACTATTAAAACAATGGTTCTAAATGAAGTTGTTCATGGTATAGAAATTACTGACTATATCGAATTTTTCTGTGAGCCGTGCAAACTAGGCAAAGCCCATCGTATACCTCATCATCTCCAACAATCGAGAAATTTAGAACCATGCGAAGGGATCCATTCCGATGTAAGTGGACCGATGTCAACAACGGCAAATGGAGGTTTTAGATTCTTTGTGACATTCAAAGACAAGGCCACAGGTTTCCGACACGTGTACTTGATGACACACAAATCTGAAGTTCTTTTAAATTAAAGGAATTCCTTCCTTTAGCAGAAAATACTTCGGGAAACGAGTGAAATTATTTCGTTCAGACAATGGGACTGAGTACATTAACAATGACGTTAAAGCACTCCTTATAGACCGTGGAATTACTCACGAACTTTCTACCCCGTACACGCCTGAACAAAATGGTACAGCTGAAAGAGAAAACCAAAACATTCAAGGTATGGCCAGAAAAACGTTGATAAGTAGCAACCTGAAGAAAGAAACCTTCACTAGGTCACATACATGCTTTTGGCACAGTTGCTTATGTTCATGTTCCAAAAGAAAAGCGAATGAAATGGGAGCCAAAAAGTAAAAAAAATGTACCTAGTGGGGTATGAACCAACATCAAAAAATTTCCGCCTATATAACCCAGAAACTGGAAAAATTGTAGTTAACTGTGATGTTCATTTTGACGAAGGGAACAAACCTGACCAGATGCAGAATTTTAAAAATAACCCTTCTCTTCAAGAAAGTGGTACGGATTCCATTGAGACATGTATTGACTTGCTTTTCAATAAGGAGCAAGAAACTAATCAAGATGAAATGGGAATAAAATCTACTGATTTACAAACAACTTCCGGAAGGTCTGGAGGGAAATCAAAAGAACGTTTGTTGTCTATTAAATAGGAGTTTGTATGGATTGAAGCAATCGTCAAGAGTGTGGAATACGAAATTTACAAATTGTTTAAAAGAACTCTACCTTCTTCAAAGCAAAGCTGATCCTTGTGTTTCTTCCGGTTAAATAGACAGTCAAATAGTCTATATAATAGTCTATATAGATGATGGATTGATAATATCGACATCCAAAGACATCCAAGAAAAAGTTCTAAAGCACTTTGCAAAAAATTTCGAAGTTACACAAGGTGACAGTGATTACTATGTCGGCATCCAAATCACCAGAAATCGTGTAAAACGTGATTTTCCTTATCGTGAAGCTGTGGGATCCCTGATACATGCTGCGACAGTTACGCGACCTGATATTTCATATGCAGTGGGAGCTGGCAGTCGTTTCATGAGTAATCCTGATGACAGTCATGTAGCAGCAGTTAAGTGAATCTTCAAATATTTAAACAAATTTTCTAAACTGGGAAGAGTGTTTATTGCTAATGATCCAACTTTGAATGGATATACTGATGCAGACTTTAGTAGGGACATTGATTCTAGAAAATCGACTACAGGTTTTGTTTTTCTCTTAGGGGCAGGTCCGATTAACTTGAGAAGCCACAGACAACCAACTGTTGCATTATCAACTACAAATGCTGAGTTCATAGCAGGATGTGAAGGTACCAAAGAAGCAATTTTGATTCGCCATTTACTAACGGACTTGAAAATGGAAATCAAAACAGCGACTCCTATCTTCATGGACAATCAAAGCGCAATTCGATTTATCAAAAACCCTGAGGTATATCACAGAACAAAACATATTGACGTTAAATTGTTTTTTATAAGAGAAGCTGCTCAGGCAAAAACAATACTCGTAGACTATGTACCAAGTAACGAGCAGATAGCTGATGTTTTTACCAAGCCGTTAACAAATGATAAGTTTACGACCAATGTTACAAAATTAGGATTAAGGAATGTAGATTAATTGTAAAGTTATTAGTGACCAGCGAGTGGGAGTATTAAATTTGTATTCGCTTGGACAGCTACTGCTCCCCTTAACGGATTTAAAGCGGCACTAAATGAAATCGATACCCCGAGAATCTTGCAGGTGTCGATGGACGGTCCTAACGTCAACTGGAAACTTATACGTCTGTTCAAGTTGGAGTTACGACCTAATCTTGATTTACCCCAACTGCTGGAATTAGGATCCTGTGACCTTCACGTAGTTCATGGATCGTTCAAAATAGGCATTACAAAAACTAATTGGGTTTTAGTTCAGTTTTTGAGAGCAGGTTACAGCTTATTTAAAGAAATACCTGCGCGTCGTGGGGATTTTACTGAAATTACGGGATCCGAGAAATTTCCACTGGAGTTTTTCCAGGTTCGCTGGATTGAGAACTCAAAGCTTTCACGGAGAATGTAAAAATGTCTACAAAATGTGAAAAAATACGTGCAATACGTTCAAGCCAGAAATAAAGCATCGACTTGTAACAGCTTTAACATCGTTGCTGAAGCATTAAAGGATAAACTTTTGCCAGCAAAGCTTGCCTTTTTTCTGTCACTGGCTGAGGATTTAGAACCGTTTCTGACTGAGTATCAGTCGGATGCTCCGTTAGCACCATTTTTATATGATAGTCTGATGCTCTTAGTAAATAATTGCATTAAACGTTTCGTCAAGGAACACGTAATGGCAAAAACGCCGTTGCACCGAATTGATGTAATGAAAAAACCGGACAAGTTATATGCTAATCTGATGCACGCAAACGAAATTGATCTTGGTCATGCCACTCGTGACGCCGTGGGAAAGTGCAAAGGTGCGAGCCTGAAAGAAATACTTCAATTCAAGCAAGAGTGCAAAAACTGCCTTCAGTATCTTGTGTCAAAGATACTAGAAAAATCTCCTTTGAAGTACCCCTTGACAGAAGCCCTAACTTGTTTAAATCCGACAAAAATACCTTTCTCTATAAAATCATCAGAAAATCACTTGTGCGATGCCTTAAATATTCTCTTGAAGGCAAATCTTCTTTCTGCTAGTATTCTCCAGAATGCAGATCGGAAATACAAAACGTTGTTAGTTCTCCCTTCGTAATTGAGAAAATGAAACTGTTCTCTCAAAAGGATGCAAGACTATACGACTTTTGTATGGAAACTCTCTCAAGACGGCCGGGAATAGATACGGGAAACCTTAGGATAATATTAAAGCTTTTCTTCACACTATCTCATAGAAATGCTGCCTTAGAAAGAGGATTTTCTGTGAACGGTGAAATCCTTGTGGAGAATCTTAAGAAAGAATCGCTGATGTCACGTTGAATTATATACGATACAGTAACAAAATCAGAAGGTCTTGAATTTTTGAGCATCTCGAAAGAGTTCATTCTTTCTATGAGAAATACCCATGGAAGATGGAAGGATGCTTTAGAAAAGTGCAAAAGGAAAAAGTCTTAAGAAGAAAAGGCTAAGGAAAAGAAGAGAAAAGTAAAAAGAGAATAAATAGATATGAAAAGTAAAAAAGCTAAGTTGCTGGAAGAAACTGGTAAAAAAATTGCCTGTATTGACGAGCAATTAAAGAACCTACGACAATGACTGGTTTTAGTTTTTGCAATACGATTATATTTCGAACATTTTGTTAAACGATTTATCTTGATTAGTTAAAAAAAGTTAATTTAGTTTAAAATATTCTATGTTAAAAGCATGCATTTGTTATACGTACTACTACGTATGTGTGTATTATTTATATATATTTATAAATGAGTTTATAATTTGAAAAAATGTTACAGCATCTTTCTTTTTCGCTCAAAGTTCGTAAATTGTAAGCACAATAAATGACCAAAACATTATTTTGTTTAAATATAATAAGATATCGCAATAAATAACATTATACATTGATAAACCTTATGCTAATTGCGTTTTATTCGTGATTATGTTAAGAGGAAACTTGATAGTTATGACCGGGAAAAAACCGGGAATTTGGTGCCTGAAAAATAGTAGACACCTTGTGTGCATATCCATTCTATTCATTCGTTCCGCCAAAGTTATCTGAAAATTGAACCATATCTCGAAGAAACTGTCTCGATTTCCGGAATCAGCGAAAAATTCTACATAAGATGCAACATAGAAAAAGACCGCACCTATGACCGCATACAGCCCTAGCTCCTAGACATCCTAGAATATTAGGTCGATTAGGGAAATAGGAATATCGGGATTGGGAATCGTATGTTGCATTTAAATGAATATCATAAAGTATTTCTAATATTTAATTTTATTGAAATTTCATCAAGATTATCTTTAACTTCGGGTACAGCTGAATAGAGACTTAAATAAGCAATAATTACCATTCCAATCTAGTAATTATAAAAAGTTTATTTTAGGAAAAGAAACTTTTGTTAGTATTTTATATGGAAAGTATTTCTTCAATGCCTCCTTTTGTAATCAAAAAAATTTCGATTTGATGCAAAGAATGTAACATCAATGTATGTAACATTGGTTGATAACAATCAAACATTCAGAAACTAGTCAAGAAGGTTTTTAGGGATTGAAGCTAGTGTTTTACATTTGACATGGAGCCTGCGAGTATCTAAAATAAAACAATGCCTCCTTTTGTTTAAAAATAACAACAAAATTTCTATAGTTTTTTACACTTTCTTATGTTTCCCAAAACAGATTGGTTCAATAAAAAATTTATACAACAAAAAGGATGTATTTTATAGAGATGTACACTTTTCTTGAAACTTTTTTTCAATAAAACCAATAATTTTGAGATATATCAAGAAGAATGCCTTTTTGCTAATATTATTTCTAAGATCTGCTCTCAAATTCTGTTAAACTATTGACCAGATTGACTGCGTGGGTTAACGAGATGACAATTTTCCCAGAAAATCGGGTTGATTTCAGGCATGTAAGAAGTTGTGTAGACCATATTTTTACCCTGAATTCTTTTGCTTCAGATTTATTTGTCAATCCCGAATCGCGAAATCTTTGCTTTTTATATAAATTTTAAAAAGGTTTCTGATTCAGTAAATTACTATCATCTATGGCGCAAATCTTTAAGTATAGACATGAGCAATAAACTCACACGAATTATAGAAAATCTCATTGATATAAAATGTTGATGAAATGACACAAGTGAACCAAATCTTTCTAAAAAAAATGTTATTTTTTACTTATCATCATGAAAAATTATAAAGGCTCTAAAAAGTTAACGTCTAATGTTATTGTGCAAAGTTGGTGAAATGGCCTAAAATTATGGGAAACAAAAAATGACACTTACGTAAAAAAACTTATCAGTTAACTTGACCAATTTTAAGTTCTACTTTATAAACATTTATACGATTCAAGTAAACGGGCCAGAAGAGTAACCAATCAGCGCAAAGACTTGATAGCCACCCAACGCTGTTCCTCTTGACTGATACAACGTGGCACTGTGTCCATATAAACGCACAAAACATCTGTGATGAATGTGATATCAGAGGTGATATAGATGTATAAAAAACCATTTTCTCATTCTACTGATAAGTAGTTTAAAGTGTAAAAATAAGTAGATAAAAAAATGTTGGCAGAGTGCCCTAAGTTATCAAGAAATCTCCAATTCTAACGAGAGCAGGACATCTGATTCCGAGTACACGGATACGGCTGAAAGGCTATTCAATTCAGCGCAAACAATTCAACATTTAAAGAAATAGTTTACGCTGACTTTATTATTTAGAGAAAAGAGTCGCGCGTGTTCACATGTGCTGGCTCACAAATTTTGTCTACAGATGATGAAAGAACATACGGTAACTCAAGACACAATTGGAAAAAAAACGCAGAAAAACAAACGCAAATCCGAAAACTACTGCGCATCTCTATTTTGATGTAGACTTAAATAATTCGTCAGCATATAGAAAACGGGCACTATTATCACAAATAACTATTTTTCAACATTTATTCGGTTACGGGGTAACCGGCGGCATTTTATTATACCAGTGGTTTGCCAGTACTGCCGCAGTACTGGCAATAAGTATTGCGCCAGTGCTGGCACGCTAGTATGGGCACGCCAGTACCGCCAAGCATTACAAGACAGAACTGGCATAGTACAGGTGCAGTACAGACAGCCAGTACTGGAACTTTGACAGGCTGTACTGGGCCAGTACTGGGCCGGTGGTGTATTTCTACCTGGGTAAATCTAATACACAAGAACACCTATGTAGGATCGTCAGATTTATTTATTCCAAAAACTACTGGCCTACGCAGTTACACAGACGTGTGGCAGCATCAACAATGGGTCGCTACCAGTTTACAATAGACTGTTTACGTTTCCACAGACTGATTAAATCTCAAGGCTGGTGCGACGCAACCCCCGAAACTGTTCTTATATAGGTTTGATTCAAACGAGAGATTACAGTCATTTTTCTTTAAGAAAATACTACTATAGGCTTGCCATCATATAGACTAAATCATATTTGCATTGTATTTTAGAATAAGGGGAAATTTATCACCGGCGCTGTACCGCCGTGTGGAGTTCGGTACTGGCGTGGTATTCTTATAATACTGACAGGACTCCTGCCTTTGTACCGGTAAAACCCCTGATGATAACAATGTTCTGTACTGACTTGCAGTAATTAAGCAGTACTGGGCTGATGATTACAGTTGGTACTGGCGCGGTACCCTCTGTTAGTACTGGCCCAATCTTGACTGAAATAATACTGCAAACGCGGCGAGATACTGACCTTTAGAACTGGGCCAGCACTGAAGTTCATTACTGGATCACTACTGCAGATTAGTACTGGGCAGGTACTGGTCAGACTCCAAATGATAACGAAGGTATGTACTGACGTGCAGTACTGGGGCAGTAAATATAGATGTACTGGCGTGGTACTATTGAAACCCCTAATGATAACTAAGTTCTGCACTGACTCACAATGCTGGGCCAATACACACTGTTGTTACTAGCGCGGTAAGGGTAAATGCTCTAATGATGCTTAGGTTCTGTAATGATCTGCAGTACTAGGTCAGTACATACTGATGGCACTGACGCGCTACTGGTAAAAGCCATAATGATAATAAAGTTCTGTACTGATCTGCAAAACTAGGTCACTACATTTACCGTCGGTGCTGGCGTGGTACTAGTCAAGCCCATAATATTGAAAGATATCAGTTTGGAAAAGATCAGTATGAGCTGCAAGTTACTGGTAAAGAACAAAAGAACTTTTAAAATCTAAAAATGTATAGATTATTCGATACTTAAGCTAGATTAAAACACATTTTGTTTAACAGTTATGAACTTTTGTTCGCAGTTCTAACTTTGTCACAGTTTATTCAGTTTTGCGTCATTAACTTCTGTTTCGATTCTTCTTACCGCCTTCACGATCTCCGGCATTAGAGGACCAGCGGGTGATATATAGGTATTACAGTCTTTTAATGAGACATTTTTGAATATTTGCAAAACGATTTCTGTAAAAAGAAAACAATATAAAAATACAATGATAAACATAAAGTAAATATTGTCGAACTATACAAGGTCGCAACTAAACTCAGAATCTTAAATTCAAGCCGTTCAAACTGAACAATTTTAGAGAGCTTTGAAACAACGAACTGCAAATTTTTAAACTATTAAGACTTTCAATTTGAAATTAGACTACTTTGAAGGATTCTAATTTCTAAAAGTAATTTGTATGTATTTGAAATAAGAAAAACCAAATTTTGTAAGCAAAAAGTGTTTTTAGCCCTTATCTATAACTACAAACTGTACTGGATGTCTAATTTTGGAAATAAAAGATATGGAAAAAAATAATCTATATTCAATGTTCATAATTTGTCTGACCGCCTATGTTTCTTGATCGAAATATACGTTTCCTATAATGTTTACACTAAATAGTTTGATTACTTACTTATGTTAGAGATATGTTGTTTTATCAAAACACAGAAACATGTTGATGGAGAAAGCTGAAATAATTCTTAGTCGGTGTAAGCCGGTTAAAGCTGCGCAATCAAAGAAATCGATCGATAAGTGGAAACTAAGCGAATTTGAGCTAGAAACGGGAACGACAGGTTTAAAACAACACAGAATAAACAAAAGTAAATATTTGTGGAAGTAAGTCTTGCGACGGTTAAAAATTAAACATATTTTGTCGAAACTTTCAGCGAAGTTAGGAAAATAATTCTGATCACGCCTACTGCGCTATGCTGAAGTAAGCAAATTTCGGTAAAACATATGGAATCAGCAACAGAAAACACGAATAAAACATTTTTTTACTGATGAATCTCCTCCGAGACAGATTAGACAATTTTAAATGAATTAGAACTTATTTAATACCACTTAGCGAAAAGTGCTACCTTTTACCAGCATCAGCAGACCTCAGTTTATCCTACATTGATGCCATTAGCACGAGTCAATTTCTCACGTACGCTCCTGGTACTGATGAAGTGGTATATAGAAGCAGGGGATAGAGATGAGGAAGAAGAAAAAAGAAAGGAGGACGAATAATAAAAAGATAATATGAAGAAGAAGCACAACGGGAAATAAAATAACAGACAACCAGGAAGTGGGAATGGTGTTATGCAAAGCGTATAAAATATTCATACGGCTTCGTAGAGCTTCGATCTATCGTAAACTTTTTTCTGGTTTAAAATCTTTATGAGACGCAAAAATTGTTGCCAGAGCATTTCTTTATACCCAAAGGTAACCCGCCCTCTTACTGTTACATACCGCCAATATACGATCAACGCAAGAAGGGTTATCGAGCTCAGAACCCGAAAAAAATCGTGAAAATGTAGCTTCTTGTCATGATGTTGTCCTCGTTAAAAATATGAAAAAAATTTTTATTACCTGACTTTTTTAACCAACAATCGTACGATATGTCTAGTCTGCAAGTAATTACATTGACGATATTTAGAAACCACAATAAAAATGCTTGCCGTATCTTCATGAAGTGGAAAAAGAGGTTGATTGATTATTATTCAATATTAAGTTCAAAAATTTCATTTGTATGTTTGTGATTATTTAGAATGGATATTTTCAACTGCATTCTTTGAAATAATAAGCAAGAGTATCTTTTTCTCCCAAAAGTGTGTTTTTTTTGTAATAAAACCACAGAAACGTATCAGTAGTCTACATATCGTCAGTTATTGTACATTTCAAGCTACACCATGCCATATTAGGTTGGCCTATGCTCAATAGTATGTACTGTCTGGCACAACAAATTACCAGATACAGTAGGTACTTTCACTGTAAAGTTCCACAGTTTTGTAACCACCAAATATATGCGATATTGTAAGTACAGAATAAAATTACACTTAGACTTAAGTAACACTTACGAAGAGATATTAAACCTTATTAATCAGTATCTATTTTGATATTTTCTGTGTAAATTATCGGAATGTTAGTTGTCAAGTAGAAAAATTTAATCGCAACGTAAGTGAATGATAAAAGCAAAAATAAAACTCAAAGATCAGTAAATATTCTTATTTATTTGATTCGATGCGTCGATGACCCATTATTAACTGATTTAAATTGAGAGAGCAGTATTTCTATTATACAGTAGCACGTTTAACCAAAACATTTTAGGAATAAATATTTGTTTACACTCAAACACGTCTCACTCAGAATGTAAGCGAAACATCCTTTTTCATCCTTTTGCATAGAGCATATGTATGTATAAAATAAAATAGTTAGAATAAAAAAAGATAGACAAAAAATTCTAAAATACGTGAATACTATATCATTACAAAAAATCGACAAATTTTCAAAAATTTGAAACAACTTGAGAACGACTAGATTTACCTCAAAAACAACATTACAAATTTTTTGAATGAAGAACGGTATTCTCCAACCTCTACTACAGTATAAAATTAATAAATTTTCAAAAATTTAAATTTTCAACCTTTTGAAATATTACTCTGTACTATGATAGTGCTAAGCACTTGGACTCTGTACATCGACAGCACCGAAAGGTTTAAATGTCAGAGTGAATTGTCACTTCCGATAGACGTCCGACTTATCTATTTGGGATGTACTTATTATATCGACTATATTAGATACGTGGAATGGGGACATGGAAAAAAGTAGATGGTAGAAGAACTCTCTAAACCAGTAGCTCTAACAATCTTAAATTTAAGCGCAGCTTTTGGTCTGTTGAATTTTGTTAAATTTAATAATTAGCGTTCAGGTTATTTAAATTGGCATCTTAAAAGAGCATGAAGAAAAATTTCAAAAAGTAGAATGCACTGGCCCGTCAACAATCAGTGAGAGGAAGAGTTTCTATTTCCCATAGTAAGCCTTACTACTATGAAGAGTAACTTACTATCTGCGAGAAAATTCGAGTCCTCTGGCTTTGACGATGTGTAAGTATGTGAAGAAAAAATGGTAGGTTAATGAAAGAGGTATCATTTTAAAGATGCAAATGTTGTACGTTAATGAGCCGAAGATTAATATTCCAAAAAATTATTTGTAGCTTACAGATCTGAAAATCTGATGAAAAGTAAGGAAATTTGATAGGTTTTAAAAACAATGAATTTTGGAGCATAGTTTTTTATTTAAAAAATGATAGGAAAAATCTAAAAAAATTCATTTGAAAAAAAATGTATATATGATTATTGCACTTAATTTAGAACTATTATTAAACATTTTTTCGAGCAAAAGAAAAACGTTCACTTCATTGTAATGCATATTATATACAAACAACAAAGTCAAGTATTGATCTAAAGAAATCCTTTCTTTGGGCGCCATTTTTTTGAAACAAAGAAATATTTTTTGGCTTCGGATGTGAGATAATTAACTCACGAAATTGATATGCTTAAAGATAAGAACATAGTTTCCTTGAGTCTCGTTTTCGCACCCAAAGAAATCTGCCTTTATTTCAATTATTTTGAGCCTTTGTATTTAAAAACTTTTTACTTTAAACAAGTAATTCATCGATGCATGAAACAAATATTTTGATTTCTTTCAATCAAAGAAACATTGAGATAACTAAAAGCAATATTAATTAAGTGGAAGAGATATTTCCTTCATATGATGGGGTTGGTACTGCTGATCTAATAGAACATTTCATTATTCGAATGAAGTAAGTTGTTCACTTAAGTACTAATTTGTATACTTGGAAGATCTGTTTATTTTGATAAAAAAGAGTGAAATGATTCGTATCCAATAAACCATTCCTTCAAGTGAAGAAATATATTTTGGAAATAACTTCATGCACCGCTCGTTCGAAAAAATAATTTGGTAAAATTCTTTATTTTTACCGAGTAATTCAGAACATATGCAGCCAGGTGCGCAGAATTTATGGTATCACAAGAGAAATGGATATAATCACCATAGATATAATCTAGAAAAATATGGTGATTGGTGTTTATCGGTCTTCCTCAGCATTGGTCAGTTAGTCTTGCTTTATTTTTTTGTCTACTAAATGAAAATAAATATATTATTAAAAATTATAATCATTATAATTTCAATAGATATTTTTTACAATATGAATGGTCATTTTGACTTTTTAATTTTTAAGGGTTAATTTAGAAGGCTTCGATTTAGAAATTATTTCATTTCTTTTTCTTATTAAATTGTCAAAACTCGTAAAATATACTTTTTTTTTATTTCAGCAGCCTGCAAATCGAAATTATTAATTGTTGTTAAAAATTTTTCAAACATGATGTTCAAAAATTGTTTTTAAGATTGATTTTTAAATTTGCATATTTTTCATGTTAGGAAATAAAAATCCAGAGTCGTGGATGCTCGATTTGTGCGCGTGGAAGTACTGCTAGTGTGTAATAAAATGCATCTTTGGATTTTTCTTTATCAGAAATAAAAATTTCTTTATGTTACTTATATGATTCAAAGTCAATCGGAAGGGGTTAGTTGCGCGAATTCCCCTCAGGTAGGTCGTGAGCCATACGTTAGTAGCACTACAACTCTTCGAGGGATGGATTTGGGGGATTAGAAGCTCAACGATGAGGGGTTCCCTCTTAAAATAGACTGAGCTCTTAAATTACGGAACGAAATACAGCTTCTTATGAGAAAGATGGAAAAATAACACACATACATAATAACATGAGAATATTTATTTGTATTCGTCCATCTACATCATTTCGCACTAAATTCCAGAGATATTATTAATCTGAATTTGGATAAAAAGGCTGAAAACGATTGAAAACTACAATTATTTGACAGCCGATAATTTTTAGTATTAACTCTCGAAATTTGAAATTGTAAAATATAACTGATTGTCAGTTAAATTCTACTAATTTCTGTAGCTAGAGTTGAGTCACTGACAATTAGTAGTTATATTGATTGGATTAGTAAAACGAGCATTAATAATGAAATCAGTTATACAGAGTGATTTTTTTAACTTGAAACTTTCAAATATCTCGACAAATAGGCACTCTATGAAAAAATGCTTTGAATAAAAATTTAGTCACTCTGAGGCGTACATAAACTGTGTTAAAATCGGTTCCCCCACACCGCCCGCCGGGGGTGGAGTGGGGGCATCTTCGAAATCTTAAATGGGAACCCCTATTTTTATTGCATATTCGGATTCTTTGGATAAAAATGCGTATGATTTGTCTAAAACATTTTTCTCGCTTCGCGATAGATGGCGCTGTAATCGACGAAAATCAATTTTTCTTCATTTTACTGTTACTGAGAATGCACGCTTACGATTTAGCAATACATTAACAATAAAAATACACCATTTTCATTGAGACATGACTGACGACGGAAAAAAAGAATACACCGCGACGAACGTAGGTAGAACCTCCTTCTTTTTGAAGTTGGTTAAAAATAAGGACAATAGAGCTTCGGATCTCTTTGGTAATTATTATTTTGAAAAACATGCCAAAACGTATGCCCGTTCTTGAGAAATAATTATTAAGTAATACGTTTACATTAACAGTGTTTCATGAATATTCCTAAATTTTAGCTCTGGCATTATTGTAGATTGAGATCAGCGGAGGCTATCGAAACATTAAGAAAGTGTTTACTTTTTTCTTTCCTTAAATACAGTAAATTACAAAAAATACATTTAAGACAAAACTCATTTTGGTTAGATCAAAGGTTCTTCCGAATACTATTTTACAATGGAGTATCTAACCGTACGAGAAAAAATTAAAATGGTTCTGGTGTATGTAGAAGCTGGAAGAAATCTTGATAATGGTGTAAATCTCTACGTTCAGCGTTTTCCAAATAAAATTGTGTCACGTGCTTTATTTGATCGTACTATTACAAAATTTACTACGGACGGAAATGTTCAAACTAAGAAAAAGATCCGTATAACAACAGTCACTTGAGAAGATAATTAAATTGCTGTATTAGCTGCAGTGGCCAATAATCCTCACGTTAGTACACGAGAAATTGCTCGTGATTCCGGAATGTCTCAGAGCAGTGTTTGGAAAATTTTGAAACGTAATATATTTTATCCGTATCATGTCCCTTTACATCAAGAACTTCATGGCGTTGATCTAAAAAATCGGGTAGCTTTTTGTCTGTGGGCACGTGAACAAATACAACAAAATTCCAACTTTTTTCGTTATGTATTATTCTCTGACGAGTCCTCTTTTGAGAACCATGAAATAGTTAATCGACACAACATGCACTACTGGAGTATTGAAAATCCCCAGTGAGTAGATAGCGTACACTATGGGAACTTTGGAGTGGGGGGTGCGCCATGACAGATATTATGGGAAATTTGGAGTGGGGAGTCCGCCATGACAGATACTATGGGAAATTTGGAGTGGGGGGCACCATGACAGATATTATGGGAAATTAGGAGTGGGGGGTCCGCCTTGACAGATATTATGGGAATTTAGAGGGGGGTCCTTTGGAAAATTTGCATGCTGTTGGGTGAGAAAATTAGATAGGAAGCGAGACTTATATTAATAAATAAAGAGCATCATGCCTAATCTAACTTTTTTAAATGCAAGAAATTGACAATGGGGAGATGTGACACGGTTTGCCGAGAAGTGCCATGTCACGTGCAGTGTACATATACACGTCTCACATGCAGAAAAAAGAAATTTAATATTTACTTATCAAGAATTGTAAAGGGCTTCTTGTAACCGTGACAGTATAAACTGCTCTTAATAAGGGGGTGAAAATGTTAAAGACACTAAGCATTTCGTAAATGTCACAATGAAATTAAGGCT
Source organism: Belonocnema kinseyi (assembly GCF_010883055.1). NCBI lineage: Eukaryota > Metazoa > Arthropoda > Insecta > Hymenoptera > Cynipidae > Belonocnema > Belonocnema kinseyi. Next base: position 126,220,206 of record NC_046663.1, read on the forward strand.
AATTCAACGGTTATCCTACAGTAAATTAAACCTCTATTCCCTCGTATTACAAACTGAACGACATGTAAAGTCCACTGAACCGAGATTACAATAGTAGTGCAGTGGACATTACCGAAAAATCGATACATGCTACCGATCCGCTCAAATACTTAACTTGCCCCTAAAGTCGCAACGCAACCTATCCGCGCGGAGCACCGGGTGAATTCACGACGCAATCGGCAATGAATGGATTGCATCACCTAAAAAACATTCCTTTTTGACATTTCTGTGACAGTCGTCACATTACTCCATATTCCCACTATGCAAGGAAGGGGTTTTATAAAAATAATACAATTTTTGATGGCATAACTTATTCACAGATCGCGTACACTTGAGAGTTTATTGGAGCAAGACGTGTTTTTGTTCCGTGACTTTTTCAGCTGACATATAGATAGGATGTGAATGCTAGAACTTTTGTTGCATGCCGCGATGGCATGGTTGCGTATTCAGAAGTCGTTTCCGAGGTCACCACACTCAGTTACAAATATTTTCAAAATTATTTTACAGATCGCAACTCGTATACAAATGTAGTGGTTAAGACTGTTGACTTGCGTACTTAGGTTTATGCGTTCGAATCCCCCCCCCCCACCCCCATTGCGTGGGGGTAATACGATTGTATTATAAGCATTATAATTCACAAATAACGATTAATTATAAGTATATCCAAAAATATTTATAAGAAATAACCGTGCGCTTATTTATTAATTATTTTTTAGCAATACTTTTTCACAATTTATAGTGCTGTCTTAACTGTAGACTATGCCGATAACATAATTCTGATTTCTTTATATTATTCGTTAAAGCAACATGAAAATTCGTAATTGCAGCATCCAGGAACTGTACAGAATAGCGACTGGATCGATAAAATCTACTGATCCACTGGTCAGCACCCCTTGAGAATCGGTACTAGTAACCATCATTGATAGTCAAACTTATTCGCCTATAATTGTAATGTTTACTGAACTGTCATGTTGTCCATATACGTACTAGGAAGATCGGTAGATTTAACTTGGTTTTCAGTAAAATGTAAGGTTCTTTTTTCTGAGTGCAGGGTGAAGTGTCCCGGCTCCCCTGACAGAAGAACAAGAAATGGGCCTGAGGTCTGCCACCCTCCAACACGGTGGAAAATCGAAATACCCTGACTTCAGGCTTTGCCGTGGAGGTCAAGAAAAGCGAGGTACAATATGAAAAAATAACATCTTAAATACCGATGGACGCCATACTAGGGTACAGGTAAGAGAAATAAAAAATGACAGTTCTTATTTTCAATTACATTGTTCTTTATTAATGGTTCTTTACCCATGCATTTTTTATAATAAGAAGTGGTGTCATTTGAAAAAAAATGTTATTAGTATTTAAAAAAGTGTAATTCTTTTGGTAACAAGTATTTTACTTCTTCTGCATCATAAGAGATACTATTCGAAAAATTTACAAAAATATGATTATTATTAAACATAATTCTAAAAGCTTAAACGAGTTCCTTACTATATAATTGATTTAATACTTTATAAAAAAAACAATTTTGACACTTGATATCAAACCCTAATATCTTAAGCAAACTTATTAAGAAAATGAATGAAATAACAATTTTTACTTCTTTCGAATTTTACTACAAAGATTACCCAACATTATTTTCTACATGTGAATAATGTTGTACTGTTTAAACTTAGTTCTTCTTTCAAAATTTAAAATGTATTTGCTTTATCACATATTATTCCCCGAAAATTTCCAAATCAAAAACAATTTGAAAAATCTCACCAAATTAAATACACAGGAACTCAAAAATTATTTCGAGCATAAACTATTATCAGGAGGAAACTTTTGCATAAAACAAATGTTGTCCTTATCGATCCTAAAATTGAATCTAGTTTCCATAACATTATTATTTCACTGGAGTGACAACATTTTCAAAAAATAAAATTATTTTCAAACATATTTTCTTATTTCAACAATGTTCAAACGAAACTTATTTTTGTTAATTTTAGCTCAAGTAAAAAGCGCAAATTTTTCCCGAATACCAGCCAGGAGAATATTCAATACAAAACTAAACATTATGTTTCCAACAAATGTTTTGAACTAAGATTATTTATAGTACAGAGATATTACTATACAAATGAAATTTCATTTTATTGGTGATAATATTGCATATATGTTTTTTATCATTTTTCAGAATGTTTTAAAATAAAAAACTAGAATATAAATTCTGAAATCGACCAGAAGACCTCTCCATATATTAATAAGAAAAAAATTCGAATGAACAGCAATATTCTTAACCTTTCTACAGACAAAAAAATTACTCCAAAAATAAAAAAAATCTGGTTTATTACTACTAAAAAATATTTTTCTCGTGATATACAGAAAATTTTACAAATTTCTCTATTGTCTATTGTGAATCTAATAAATAAATTGATAATACATCTGTCTTACATGAAGAAAATTTCCCTAAATGATAATTACTCTTTTATAAAAAATGTGCAACTTTAAAAAAATATAAGTGAAAAATATTATGAATATCGTATCTATTCGTCTAGGCTTTCTGTATAAAAACGTGAAGCGTGGTAAAAATTGCCCAAATTAAAATTATTCTTAAAAATTTTACATTACGGTTGTCATTAAAAATTACTTTTTGCTTTCGATAAAAAATGTACATCTTTCGAAAATATAAATCATATATATCAGGAACACCGTATCTACTCGTGTAGGTTTTCTTGATGAAGACGTGAAACGTGGAGAAAATTTACACAAATGAAAATTATTCTTAAAATTTTTTAATGCTTTTTCCGTTATTACAATTCTATTTTTACTGCTTATAAAAAATGTACTGCTCAAAAAAATATGAATAAAAAATATTAGAAATATCGTATCTAGTCGAGTAGGTTTTCTCATTTCTGCATGAAAACGTGAATCGTGGAGAAAATTTCCGAAATGGAAAATTACACAGGCCGACAAAATTTGACAAAAGTCAAAAGCCGGAAAACAGACCTAACATTTCCGAAGGATTTTGATGCGCTGAATCCGAATCCGAGCTCAAAATTTCTCCTGTACATCAGGTTTTCAAGATATCCTAACCTAGAAGTGCAAAAAACGCGTTTTTCAGCTGTTTTTGAGGTTTTGTACCCAAACAAGAAAAATGTCTACCACAAAAGCTAATATGGAACTAGAATATAATAATCTTCCCCTTTCAAACCTACTAGGATTTATTAAGATATCTTTATTTTTAACCAAAATATTGTAATTTGTAATTTTTTATTTTAGCGTGTTAACCCATTAACACTGAGGAACCCGAATCTTTTCATTTCTACGGAAGCCGTTTCCTAGGGGTAGAAACCACCCCTAACAAGCCACAAACATGCTAACCCACCTGACTCTGGGAACAATAAGTTTAGTCGCATATTTTTCTTGGAATAATGAAGTTCCATGCCACAAGTGGGTTAACCCACCTACCTGCTAATCCACCTAAGCCCAGAAATGACCCCTACCAAATCATAAGCAGGCTAACCCACCTAACCCTGGGAGCAGCGAATTTAGTCGTTTACATTTCGTGAAATAATTGAATTCCACACTAAATGTGGGGTAACCTTGAAATTAAATTTCTCAATTTAGCATATTAACCCATTAACGCCGAAATGGTATGCCATTGTCCCTTGAAAATGTTATCTGAGGGGTTTTCGGGGGTTCCTTTTCGATTGGCTCAGTTTTTTGTTATAACAAATTTGACTATTATGATTCATTTAATATTGTGAATTTACTTAGGATTTTCCAGCTTACTAAGGCAAGACTCAATATTTTCCAGCTACTTAAGACTGGTCTTGAGATTGTCCAGCTAAGCAAGAAAGTACTTAATATTTTCCAGCCAATTAAGGCAAGACTTTAGATTGCCCAGTCAATTAAGGCAAAACTTTAGATTGCCCAGCCAATTATGGCAAGCCTTTGGATTTCCCAGCCAATAAAGGCAAGACTTTTTATCGTCCAGCCAGTCAAGTCAAGACTTTGAATCGTCCAGCCAGGCAAGGAAAGACTTACGATTGCCCATTCAGTTAAAGCAAGACTTGGGATTGTCCAGCTACGCCAGGAAGTACTTAATATTTTCCAGCCAATTAATGCAAGACTTTAGATTGCCCTCGCCAATCAAGGAAAAACTTTAGATCGCCCAGCCAATCAAGGAAAGACTTTGAATTGCCCAGCCAATAAAGGTAAGACTTTGTATCTTCCAGCCAGTCAAGGCAAGAATTTGAATTGCCCAGTCAGTCAGGGCAAGACTTTGAATCGTTCAGCCAGTCAAGGCAAGACTTTAAATCGTCCAGCCAGTCAAGGCAAGACTTACGATTGCCCAGCCAGTTAAGGAAACACTGACGATTGTATGTCCAATGAAGATGAAACTAATTGCTTGTTTTCTTATGGAAACATTCGCGCTTCATGTTAAACGATCGTTGAAGAGACTTTCATGTATGGCTAGTAGGGTCATTATCATTTCTTTGCACAGATTAGCAATAGTCCAATAGCACAGACCAGCAATAGAAATGATCCAAATGAGATTTGAGAAAATGTAATTTCATACTCATCAAACAACCTAATCTTTTAAAATTATTTAACATACTAGATACAATAGTTCCAAACTTTGGATCTCGATTGTTCCCTAAAAATTTCTGTACAACATCTTTGAAACTCAACCATGCATCCTTTTCAATAGATGTCATGGTTTTGACAAAGTCATCATCTTTGATAAGTTTTCTTATATCAGGCCCAACAAAAATACCTTCCTTAACTTTGGCATCACTTGAATGCGGAAATGTAGATCTGATATAATTTCATTAACCCTAGTTTTATATGGAGTGGTGAAAATAATACTTTCTTTCTGTCAACAAGACTTTCATAAAGAACATTATAGCCAATTATGGACATTGTATTTTATTTTTATCAGGAGTAATTGGAAAGTATTATAAGATTCTTTCAGTGTAGTTGAGCGACCTACTAGAATTGCAGCGTACTTATTTCCATTAAGTAATAGTACTGCCTTCAGACTTTCTGTAGACGAATCTATGAAAAGACGCCAATTCTCTGGCGTATATAAGTTTATTTTATATAAATTAATGAATCCTTGGATAGCATTACAATACACAATCCCACTGTTCATTGAAAAGTACTTGATAAACATTTCTTCTCTATTTCTGTAAACAGTTACTCTAGTGCCAGGTAAAAATAGTTTCCTCTCTTTGAGTCTCGAAGCGCAAAGCTCAGCTTTATCTTTTGGAAGATCAAGGTCACGTATAAAATCGTCTAATTCGTCTTGGTCAAAAAATTTGGGACTTTCATCATCTGATTCTTCCCAAGAAGAATCTTCAGTTTTTTATGATCGTCAGTATCCATTGATTCGTGAGTTGATCGGTCACTTTTGTTTCCAGAGTGATTTCTAATACCAATCTTGGCTGGTGTAACACTTTTTACGTTAGGGTAAACGATCTTCTCCAAATACTTTTTAGAAAAACCTCCTATTTTGCATAAGAAAAAGTAACAATCACTATCATGTTCGTTGGGCTCACGCCAAACAGGTGGTTGAATAACAGTCTGCATCTTAGTACTTTCATCTTCCCAATTTGACAAATTTAATCTACAAGCATGACAAATTGAGGTTGGCACGACGGTTTATCCAAATTTTTCATTGAAGTCCCATAACAGTTGAAGTATGACGTTTTTATCGAATCATTAATTTATCGACGGTATTTCTCCGTTTTACAGACAGATTTCAAATACCAAAAGAATTTTATTATCTACACATACAACCGTTAGCCCGCCACTCAAACGTGATCTCTAACACGGAAAGATTTTTAGCAAAAAACGAATTTCATCACCTACGCATAACACGTCATAAAAGCGTCGCCAGCTCAGTGAACCAGCTAGGGATCGCCGTAGAAAGGCGCGCACATATAGCGAATGTGAAAATTAGAATGCACACAGAGTGCGCAGTAGCATTCCGCGCAGTCCGTCTTCTTGTATATTATCAATGTGAGAATTTTGGTTCCAAGCGACTGCACGCTTTTTTGTTGGTATTTTGTGCGAGATCCTGTGTTCTTTTTTAAAGCCCTAAATTGTGGCCGCCATATTGGATCTTCTAGGGGTCATAACAAAAAACTGACACCGGCAATAGAAAGGGCACGCTCAAAAACCCCTGAGATAATGTTTTGAAGAAAAATATCGTACCGTCAGCAATAGAGAATGCGTTATATAAATCTGATCATCTCGGCGTTAATGGGTTAAAACGCTAAAATAAAAAATTTTAAATTACAATATTTTGGTGAAAAATAAAGATATCCGAATAAATCCAAGTAGGTTTGAAAGGGGAAGATTAGTACTTTCAAATTCCATATTAGATTTTGTGGTAGCCATTTTTCTTGTTCGGTTACATAACTTCAAATACAGCTAAAAAACGCGTTTTTTGCACTTTTCGGTTAGGATATCTTGAAAACCTGACCTGACCCAGGGTACTGAACACAGTAAATGATGTATAAACATTAAACACTGATATTTCTCTCATACGCAGTAGTGATTTATGTGTATTTTTAGTTTATGTTAACCCTTATTATGTTTATGTTAATCGTGCTCTACTCCAAATTTCTTTGAAAATTTTGAAATGCAAAAAAAAATGGTAAAATTTTGAAAATTAGTAAAGTTCTTTGAAAATAAGTAAAATTTTGAAATTAAAAAAAAATGAAAGATAGGAAAATTTTCAAAATTAGTAAATTTGATAAAGGTTTGAAAATTAGTAAAATTTTTGAAATTTTTAAAATTGAAAAATGGCAAAATTTTGAAAATTACTTTGGTTGATAAAGTTTTTAAAAATTTGTAAAATTTGGAAAATTTTGTAGGGTACAGATCAACCCCCACTCTGAAATCTCCAGAGAACCTCTCATGGCGCACCCCACTCCAAATTTCCCATAGTATCTGTCTGTTATCTGTTGATTAATCGTATGATTTTTCAAAAACAAATTTAATAAACAAATACATTATTGGGGCATTTGTCGGCAGAAAAATTCGGGTTTTTCAATGCCAGACTTTACAGCTGGGAACTTTATTAGAATTTTAGAAACATTCATAATAAGTTGATGAATTTTATGATTTCTTTAAGCAAATTTAATCAAAAATGCATTAATCAGGTATGTGTCTGTCCCTTAAAAATACTGATATCGAAAGAAACGAATTGCTCTGTCCACAGATGCCCGAATAATGCATTTGTTTGGTAAATTTGTTTTTAAACGTTTGGCAACCTCCGGTTGTGACTTTTCTTTTATCATCGCTATTATTTAACAATTTTAGTTCTACTTTGCATTACATCAATCTATTTTATTATAGAGATAGTGTTACTCACTAAAATTTTGAAAAATTACGTAAAAGAAAAATTATACAGAAAACAGTTTTTACCATGAAAGAATGGAAGATTCGCTGACAGAAATATAAAATTTTCAACTTTAATGACAATATTTAAAGTGTACAAATTTGATATTTTAACAGATAAAACAATATCACACAATGCTATTATAATAATTAGACATAATTCAAGTAAAAAATATATTAAATCTCATAAATAATTGAGGCCTGGCCAGGGGGGCAGGCCCGACTAAAATAATAGTTTACAAGTGCTTAGGTGATTCAAGTGTCTCAAGTTTCGTCGATAAACGATCGGCTATCTGGAACAGCCTTGTATCTTGTGGGCCACATGGAAGAAACTATTGAATATTATTATTCCTAATCCGGTCGGTATGCAAATTTCTTATATTGGTACGGTAGAAACATTGCGTGAAGTCTATTTCTAGTAGAATGTCAACGAATAAGAGGTTATATTACAGCTATCTCTATTTTGATATCAAATAACTTATTCTTCTTGCTGAATATGTTTAAAGGTAATTTTTCCAGTACATTAAATACGACAGAAGCAAACCATCATATTTTCCTATCTTTAGATGTTTTAATTGCCATAAAAAAATTCAGTCCACTTTGCTGAGGCAAAGCCGACGAAATACGGCTTGTTAGAAATAATTAAATTACTAAATAATTGTTTTGTTCATGTGATTAACACTAATAGAAAAATGATGTGCAATAATGTAGAACTCGAAATGAGAAAAAAATGGATCAATTCTACATCTTATTAACTTAAAGAAAATCATTGAGTGTGAACTGGTCGGCGCTGCCCCTCCCCCTTACCCTACTGTACAAAAATCAGCGATATTCATTTTTTCGCACCAGACAAAAAAAGTAGCTACTGCAAATGCCACTCCATGTAAATATTTTCTTAATTTCAAGATATGAAAAGTATACAAAATATGTTGACAAGAATAATTTTTCAAATTTATCAACTTCATCAAAAAATCTGTTCTATGAGAAAAATTTGCAGAATCCAACTAAATGTTTTACTTAATTTTTGTACGCCTCCACATTAGTGAAAAAATTTTTTCATTTTCATATATTCTAGATTCGCTTGTTCTCCCTATCAAATTTTTTTCCGAATAAGGAGTCCACCTAGGCATCAAGAAGGAACACTCAAGAACTGAATATGGCACTTATTTCCAAGAAATAATTGTAGACTCCCAGAGCGAAATTTTAGGTGTGAGAGAGAAGCATGATGAGAAACCGCAGACATCATTATCACAGCCTCACTTAAATAACCTAGTGTAGCCGCACTTTGGATTCAAGGTTGAAGAAATTAACTACTTATATTCTCATCATTTGTGATTGAAAAAGTATTAAAATTGTCCAAAATTTCATACTTCCATTTTTCAACGGATCTCAACGTTTTGAGACCCTCTGAAGTCGAAAATCAACTTTTGTCAATGACGTTTGTCTGTATGCATTTCCGTCGGTCCATAAACACAATAACTATAGAAAAATTAACGAATCAAATTAAGCATTTTTTGACCAACGTAAAGATCACAGTGATTCAGCAGTTAAATTATATGGAAGGTAGGGGATTTTTTCATCGAAGAATGGGGTTTTAAAAAAAGGTATTTATTTTAAAGAAAAATACCAGCATGATGAAAAAAAGTGTTAAATGTAATACTCTTTTATAATATTACAAATTTTATAAGAAATAAAAGTACAATTTATTTATAAATTTTTTGTTATAGTACCGAAAACATATCAATCGAGTGAGAGAAACTTTTTTTTTCTTTCGCTACACTGTTTATTCAATCATGTTAGATTTTCTTTTCTCTATTTTTTGCGCAAATCACCGATAATTTTTTTTTTCTTTGTGTGTTAGTTTTTGTAAGCTATACTCATAACTTCTTTAATTATTTTAATTTTGATTCTTCTGAAAATTATTTTCTATACATTGTTCATAAATGTGTGAAAGTCGAGATTCAGAAACAAAGTGGGAAATTATGCAAATACGAACAATCATTACGACAGTGCATTAAAAAGGTGAAAGATATACTTCCATAATATTCAAATAGTCACATTTATTACCAGTGTAATACTTGCTGGAACAAAAACACAAGAAATCTCTAACAGGACTTGTGCAATAGTTACTTAGTATGTAGTTTAAAAGTCAAGTAAAGTTATATGAGTTGAGACCTTTGTGTCGAAGGTATTCTACACAAGAGCATGGAACAATAGAATCTATAAGCTGTGTTAAAAAGTGCCTTCTCATTTTATGTAAACGTAAAATATAGTTTCATTTTACCGACGCATTGTGCTATTCCTATTGATAACAATTTTACAGCAGGTAAGACTTATAATTTTGTAACAAATGATATGCTAAGTCCAAATTTGAAACCTATCACTATAGTGATATATACACAGTAATACAAGATGATGAATTTTAAATGTAGATGAATTTCATTGTTACATTAAATTAAGTAAGTCACTTAATTTCGACCAGAAATGGAACTTAAGTGTAGTGTCTCCTATCTGATATACGAGTAATATGATGATTAACGGACAGGTATGTTGAGTTTAGGATGATTTTCATTCGCCCGGTCTGAAGTTCAATTCGTGCTGATAATATTATAATTATGTTATATTATAATAGTCTTATTTATATCTTCATACGCATTTGAAAGAAATTAGAGAAATTGGCGATTTTCATGATATTTGAATATTACGCGCAATTTAAAAATAAAATTATATATGCAATATCAGAATATTAATACGTTCCTCTTGCCGTTAATACGTTAATACTAAGAGAGCAGCTGAGAGTAGCCAATATGGCGTCGATAGCGCTGGATAGTATCGATCAACACTGAGCTCATGGTAATAGTTTCGTCAACGTTTCCTATTTTGATATATGTACTCAGGTCTACAACGAATTTTGATTACTAATGAAATAATCTATAATATAATAATATAATAAATAATGTATATGTGGTAAAAAAGATATAAAAAGGATTGAAGATTTAAGTTATGTACCTGGTAGCTTAAAATGGATTATAAGTGCCTTGTTTAGTGTATATAATCTATAAACAAGTTCAGATGATATAAGGGATCAAATTCCCCAGATGAATCATTTATTCAATGCTCACTTTTAACAAAAATATTTATTTCCTAAAATTATTCAATTTTTAATTTCATAATATATTCATATTCCTAAAAACTGAACTATAGCGCATAAATCTTATGAATTTCAACAATTAGCTGACTGAAATTAACTTATAAATTTAATTTCACACGCACGCGTTGACGGAAAGTCAACAATATTTCTGTCTTAAATTAACCTATAAAGTACATTTTACGTAGATAAAACAGTTGACTATCAACCAAGCTCGTTACTTAAAGTCATGCTATAATCGCCAGTTGACTTTCAACTGGCAAATGATCCTTTTGGTTACATCTGAAAGTCAACCGACTTTTTTACTGAAATTCAGATTCTTGTATTACTGTGTATCATCTATAATGAAATGTTGAAGATAAGAAAAAATAGATAACATTTTTAGATTTACCATTCAAAGAGCATAATTATCGCAGCTAAACGAACTTATTAATATATAAATAATAAATACAGTGAAACTCTTCTATAGCGTCGATTTCGGGGCTGAAGGTGGGTGGCAACTAACTCATTATAGCCTGCTCCGCTTTTGTTTGTTCACGCCTGACTGCTCGCCTGAGTGACGGCCGCAGATCCCGCACACCCCGCGCAGCACCTTTTACATATACATGCGGCGCGGCGTCAATTCTCGGAAGGGCTATAGAAGAGAGGGCTATTGAAGAGTTTCACTGCACTATGAAAAATTAGGAGACATTCCCAATTGAAAATGTTGGTCCTTTTATTTACGGAGGTTGAGGCGTTTGGTGTCGTACGAAGTGAGGGGCACTTTTTATATAGGGTGGACACGCTGGGGCTTACCATTTTACACACGTCAAGTTTTTGAGATCAACGGGGTAAAAGGGGACGAAAATAGCCATTTTTGCCATTTGGGATACTTTATAGCAACAGCACACAAAAATTCTACACATCTTTGGATCGCCCTAATCGGACTTTTTTTCGAAAAATATAGCAAATTCAAGTTTTGCACTTTGGTGAGTGAATAGCTATATGGTACAAACGCATTCCTGTGCATGATCGAGAGTGAATTTTAAATATGAAGAGTAGTACTATTCGACAACGTTATTAAAAATATGTTGAGATTTATTGTGATGTTGCTATAAAGTACCCAAGTTGGCCAAAATGCGAATTTATTGGTGATCAGCTTCACCCTAAATGAGAGACTTTACTCCATTTTACGGCAGCTTACAATCTGCTCTAAAATTCCTGTAAATATAAAATAGAATCTCGCTTAGTTTTAGAGAAATAATTATAAACATACGCTGAAAGACATGTCCTCATTTTAGGGCTTGTGTGATCAATACTATCTAACCATTTCTTAGTCAATTGACAAGATACACTGAGAAAATTATATCGCATGAATTACAATAAATACCGTAATCCCTGCACTATATATCACAATTATCGCATTATAATAGCGCAAAATCGTGATATCGTACATTGCAAGTTTTTACATTATATACCGCATAATTGTACAATCTATAATGTAAGAATGAAAGTTTATTAAGCTATCACATTGTATTTTTTGGTTTGTGATCTCGCGAGTGTTCGAATAGTCAGCAAGCGATCACAGAAAATATTAAAGATCAAGTTCATATCGATTCCAGGTGAAAGATTCACCGGAAAAAATTAACCTTCCCAGATAAACTTTACATGAATCGAAGATAATTTCCGATTTTTAACCTTGCCTGGATAATCTTTCATCTTACAATCGCTCCATTTTTATTCGAGGTGTAGCGACAATTACGACGCCAGCGCTATCCAGCGTCGTTTAGCTTCATTAAATTTGAGAGAAATGGGGATTCCCATCTGTCAGTTACATTTTGCGCTTTTTCTAAATGGTATTAAATAAGTTCTAATTCGTCTGCAATAATGGGATTTATTTCGGAGGAGATATATCAGCAAGTAAGATTTTTTTGTGTTTTCTGTTGTTGATTCTACATGTTTTACCGAAATTTGCTCACTTTAGTGCGACACAGTCGACGAGTTCAGAATTATATTCCTAACCTCAGTGAAACTTTCACCGAAATATGTTTAATCATTAACCGTTGCAGCTCTTAACTGCAGTAAATTTTTACTTTTTTTCAGTGCTTGTTTTAAATCTGGTGTTCTGATTTATAGCTCGAACTCACTCATACTCTGCCTTTTTTCCATTGCTGCTAAGGACGCTGTAGCAGACGACAGCAACAAAATTTAACTTCATTTTTTTCTGTGATATTAGCGCATTATAATATCGTACAAAGCTCCGGGACCTGATTGTACGTTATCATATTGCGCTTTCTTGCAATATAGAGGTTTTGCGATATCATTGTGCGATATCTTTTTCTCCGTGTAAAGTACTATTAAAAATTCCTACTAATAAATTAATAATAAAATTTAATAAGACAGTTAATTTGAATAATCTTTTTTTTTTATTTAATCCTTTGTATTCTACTATGCCCTACTTTTTCCTGTTTTCCAGCTATTTGCCCTATTTTGTATGCTTTCTTTAAACTTTTCTACCCTACGTACCTTGTCCTCTTTTTCAAACTTTAATGTCCTACATTATCCCTTTCTTTAAAGAAATTTTTGTCTTAATTTTTCCACATTTTTCAAATCTTCTTGTCCTACTTTTTGAAATTCAATTATGGCCACCCTAGATATAGAGCACCAGGCGACCAAGACTTGAATCTCCAGTCGAGTCGTGCGGCAGTGATCCCACGGATGCGCTCAACCGCTAAATTAGCCTGCGCGCCAGTATGCGTGATCGTCATGGATCATGCGCACCCTATATCTGAAACGAAACGTAGTTCAATCCTATCGCAGGTCTATGTCCATGTGAATATAGTAGGAGACGATATACATGATTGGGTTGCGCGCACAACCCATTTCTCCTCTTCGGAATTTGAAAACTCGAAGTTGCACGATTGCCGTTCGGAAAACTTCGGCGGTTCTATTTATATCTCAATCTACTTTGAAATAAAATCAAGAAATTTGGGATTTTAATGTTTCCAGGTTTCGATGCTTCGGTTTTGAAGCTATGTTTTTTCAGGTGCAGAATATTATATTAATAGTATTATATGTATATTATTAATGTTAATATTATAATTATATTATATTGTATCATATTATAAAAGTCTTCTTTTTCTATTTTGTTCTGCATTTCAAAGAATTTCAAGAAATTGGCGATTTTCATGATTTGAATACTTCGCGCAACTCTCTATATGCGCGTATTTTGAAGTTACCTTATTTCAAGTATCAAATATAACTGATACAAATATTAATACTATTATATACATATATACACACACACATATATATATATATAAATATATCCATATATTGTTAATGATAATATTATAATTATGTTATATTATAATAGTCTTATTTATATCTTCATACGCATTTAAAAGAAATTAGAGAAATTGGCGATTTTAATGATATTTGAATATTACGCGCAATTTAAAAATAAAATTATGTATGCAATATCAGAATATTAATACGTTTCTCTTGTCCTGAGGCTATATTGCTCCTCTAAATCACTATTTTCTTCGATATTGTAATTATATTAATATTAATATTAATTAGCTGTAAATGATTGTGCTGAAGTTTTTAAGCGTTTGATGTTGGATTTATCTATTCAACCAAAAAAGTTTAAATAGCCTCCGGACTCTCGAAATTATGAAATTTGTTTATGAGAATTATTTGGAATTAAAAAATTGAAGGGGCGGATGCAATAACCACCTTAGCGTTCGAACACATGGAGAATTATTGTCCGCTGGGCAAATTTTCCAAATTTTTTAAATTTGAGTGTTGACTATCAATACATGTAGATTATTTTATTCTGCATCTTTTTTGTACGACAAACAAATACAACTTTTTTTCGTTTTCTATTTATTTAAGGAAAACGAAAATTTTCAACGAAAAAAGAATCAATACTTTTTTGCATTCAACTCGCCAGATCTTTGTGGCGAATGGATATTTTTTCTTCAAAATTGTATGTAAAATTCTTTAACATATTCTACGACTGTTCGAGTGTTTATCTTATTTTAAAAACATTTCAGAGCTGTGTAGTGAATGTTCCAAAATATTTTCTTCAAAATCTGGGATGCATGTATATAAACGAGAAAGTTGTGTGAGGATGTTTCGAATTTTGACAACTTCCAGTGAGAAAAATCTTCGTTAGGGATTAAAGAATATTTTCCAAAAAGTTTTAGATCTTTTGTGATCAGTGGATTCTTGGTTATATACATGCATCCCAGATTTCGAAGAAAATATTTCTGTAAATTCACTAGACAGCTCTGAAATGTTTTTGTAACAAGATAAACACCATAACAGTCGTAGAATATGTTGAAGAATGTCACATAAAATTTTCCAGAAAAAACATCAATTCCCGACAACAAAATGGCGTGTTGAATGCAAACAGGTATTGATTCTTTTTTCGTCGAAAATGGTTGTTTTCCTTAAATAACTAAAAAACGAAAAAACTTCGAATTTGTTTGTCGTACAAAAAAGTTGCGCAATAAAATAGTCTACAAGTATTGATGGTCAACACTCAAATTTGAACCATTTTAAAAATTTGCTCAGCGGACAATAATTCTTCGTGTGTTCGAACGATAAGGTGGTTTATTGCACCCGTCCCTTCAATTACAAACTATAGCTTCCTAGAATTTGGTTATATTATATTTTTTCAGGGCTACTTGGGACTTCGATTTTTAAGATTTGAAATTTCTATCAATTTTAAAAAGTGTTAATATAAAATATTGTACTTGTTAGTACTTATAATTTGTAATAGTTTTATTTCAAATAATTCTCATAAATAAATGTTCTAATTTTGAAAGGCTATTTGAATTTTTTCGGTTTAGTAGATAAATTAAACTTCAAACGCTTAAATCTCCAGCACATTCATTTACAACTAATTAATAGTAATGTTCATATTAATATCTGTTAAGATAATATTATTATAATTATTATAGCATATATAGTTAATTTATATATTAATTATACTATAATGTAATGAAATATAAGTACAAAGTATATCTGGTGTGATAGTATTAATCACGGAATTAATTATTCTGATATTGCATATAGAAGAATTAATCGCGCGAAACAATGAAATCATTAAAATCGTCAATTTCTTGCATTTCTTTAAAATGCGGAATAGTTAATAGAGTATTAATTTTAATACTGTTCTATGTAAAATGGAAATTGAAATCAAGTAGGACCGAATATAGGGAAAGAAAAATCGCAGCCCACGAAAAAAAATTTTTTATGTTAAAATGTATGCGTAATTCGAACCGGTTTCAAGTTCAGAATGCTCTAAACAATTAATTCTTAATTCTAAGCTCCTAAAATAAAGAAATTGAACGTATATAATTATGCTAAGAAATATTTTTAATGTAATTAAACTCACGTCCAACACACGTGTAATTTGCATTACATGTAAAGAATTATGAGTATTTAAATTAAAAAAAACGATAAGGTGTGTTGTCAAGAAATTATCCATTTATTTCTTTAAAGTGTTTTTCTTTTAACACAGAAAAAACAGAAGATAAACTTTACATCGATTTCCGACGAAAGATTCTCTGCAAAAGAAATTGACTTCGTAGGATAAACTTTACACAAATATCGGTTAAACTTTCTTTTGTTCTTCCATGACAAACACATTTTTTTGAAAGACGAGAAGTTGGTTAAATAAAAATTTATCGCTCTAAAAAATTTCCTGCAACAAATTTTATTCTTAGTGTTTTCTGTGGAACTATTAATATAAATATTTATAGATAGGTAACAAAGATAGATTTATAATACAAATATTTACCTTTTTCTTTTTAGTTTAAATAATATCACACACTAAAGAAAAACTTGGACAATTTTTATGATAATTTACGTTATCATTTTATCAGTTTTTTAAATTCAAATATTCACAACATTGTCAAAAAATTTTTTCCGTGAAATCGGTTACATTTTTGTCATCCTATTTCCTTTAAAAGACAACATTTAATTCAAGCTAAAGAATTTCCATCCTATGGAAACAATTTCAAATTGTTAGATCATTTCAATTTTACATAGAACAGTATTAATATTAATATTCGATCAACTATTCTGCATTTTAAACAAATGCAAAAAATTGGCGATTTTAATGATTCCAATGTTTCGCGCAATTAATTATTCTATATGCAATATCAGAATAATTAATTCCGTGATTAATACTATCACACCAAATGATTCTCATAAACAAATTTAATAATTTCGAGCGTCCGGAGGCTATTTAAACTTTTTTGGTTTAATAGATAAATCCAACATCAAACGCTTAAAAACTCCAGCACAATCATTTACAGCTAATTAATATTAATATTATTATAATTATAATATCGAAGAAAATATTGATACAGAGGAGTAATATAGCCTAAGGACAAGAGGATCTGTAATATAGACACAGAAATATGTAATGATTTCATGATTTAATTATTATCTGTTCAGGTAAAAATTCTAAAAGAGAAAATATGTATTTGGATTTGGTTACTTCGGACGAAGGCGAAAGGGGGAGAGATAATGAATCTCGATCAGGTAATCACGACGCGTTGCATGTAGAATCTGAACCAATTGATTCTAGGATTCTACAAAGGTTGTCGAACGAAAGAGTAACAACTCCCACTGAAGCCAAGTCTACAAGAGAAACTATCCCTGCGAGAGACGCAGTCAAATTAATTTAAAAATGCAACGGACAAGACGATATGGGAGTGGAACTCTTCATCGCTCTTGTAGTAAGAATTAAATCAAAGTGCTCAAATCCAGGTGTTTAATTCGACTGAATCAT
This sequence comes from Belonocnema kinseyi, assembly GCF_010883055.1. Taxonomy (NCBI): domain Eukaryota; kingdom Metazoa; phylum Arthropoda; class Insecta; order Hymenoptera; family Cynipidae; genus Belonocnema; species Belonocnema kinseyi. Next base: position 126,237,572 of record NC_046663.1, read on the forward strand.
CGCAGAAAAAATCGAAGGAGAAGCGGAAAAATCCATTCGTTTCTTATCCATTCAGGATTATGATGATCTTTTGAAAGCTCTTATAACTAATTTTGGAACTACCGGATAACTAGAAACTCATCGCACAAAACTCTCACAAATGATCCAAGGAGCTGGGGAAAGTACGCAAAATTTCAATGTACGATTTAACCAAAAAATGCACGAACTTTTGTATGATGTTCCGTCGAAAAATCCCTTAACACATGAACGAGAAATTTACCTAAAATATGAAGAGCAAAAAATTTTTGAAAAGTACATCATGAATTTAAGAGAACTTTCAGACCGAGTTTCAAGCAAAAATCCCAGCGATGTTAGAGAAACACAACAAATGGCAATCCAATCCGAAGCCTGGTTAACGGAAAGAAGTAAGATTCCCCAATCCAAAAACACGATTAAGCCCTAAAGACCAATTCGCACAACTGTCAATAAATCTCCTTTTAAAACCTTAAACTCCCAATTAAATAAAGAAAAATACCCTTCATTAAACAATCATCCAAATCACACCATACCTTTGCAGCAGAGAATCCAGTTATTTTGCAGTCACTGCAAAATCCCTGGACACACCGGAAATCAATGCTTCTCCAAACAGAAAAATTTTCATACGAAAGCCTTGGCAATTCGACCTTCGAATCGTGTGAATTATCTCCAAGAAGTAACGGAAGAAGAAGATATCAAAGAAATGGAAATGGAATCGGAGACAAAAGTATCAGCAATATCTGGAAGATTATATTCTATCAGAGGAAAATTACAAGGAGTAACCGAACTTGTAAAACTATTAGTTAATAGTGGCGCATCGATAAATATAATAAAAGAAAATTACATTAACAAATATCACCAGAGAATTTCAATGAACAAAGAGTTTTCAATGGGAAATGATAAGCACCGGACAAACGAAGTCACCAAGTTTAAGTTTCAAGGGAAAGAACAAATCTTTGAAGATAATTCATACATTCCAAATTCTATTTACCGTATTGTTGACTCACAGGTTATGATTCCCATTAGTAACGAAACCGAATCAGACTTGAGATTAAGTGACGAAGAGATAAAGTACAAGTATATCAATGTAGACCAAGAACGAGAGGAGCGTGTTTACATTACGCAGAAGGAATTAAACGCTAGATTGAAATTATTGAACAGAAATTTGAGGCTTGAAGACATAGAAGATGAACACAGAATACAGATTCAAAAAATAGTCATCTCTTATCACGACATTTCTCACTGCAAGGAGATCACCTACCCTGCACAAGTCTCGCGTCACATAAAATCATCCTAAAAGACGAAGAAAATATTAACATACGTCAACCGCGACATCCGGAATGCCACAAAGAAGAAATCTCAGATCAGGTAAATGAAATGTTAACTGATAGAATAATAGAAGCCTCGGGCTCACCATTTAATTCGCCCCGTTGGGTAGTCCCCAAAAAACAGATCAAGATGCCTACCCACTTCCTCTAATAGACGAAATTCTGAACCACCTTGGAAAAGCAAAATTCTTTTCAGCCTTTGATTTGAGCTCAGGATTTCATTAAATTCCCAGGGACGCAAACTCGAAAAAATATACTGCATTTTCTACACCTGAAGAACATTTTCACTATAACCGCATGCCTTTCGGGATTAAAAATGCTCCGGCAACATTCCAAAGAATGATGGACACAGCATTAAGAGGACTGATAGGAAAAATATGCTTTGCTTATTTGGACGACATTGTTGTCTTTGGTAACACACTCGAAGAACACAACGAACATCTGGTTATCTTATTTGAACGTTTACGGACTACTGGACTTAAACTTCAACCAGACAAGTGTGAGTTTCTTCGACCGGAACTAGAATATCTGGGACACGTAATCACAGAAAACGGAATGAAATCAAACCCATATAAATTATCTGCTGTCCAAAATTGCCAAAGACCCGACAAACTAAAAGAAGTTATGTCTTTCTTGGGACTAGCTGGATATTACCGAAAATTTATTTTAAAAACTTCTCTATGATAGCTAAACCTTTAACAGCAGTGATAAAGAAAAATCATCCCTTTAACTGGACGCCATTTTGCGAAACAAGTTTTAAAACGTTGAAAGATGCTCTTTGCTCTGCAGCGGTATTAAGACACCCCGACTTCAAGGAAACATTTATTTAGACCACCGCTAAATGAACCTGAGCTAAATTTCACCACTACCGCAAAGGAAACATTAGCAATCGTCTGGGCAGTTAAGCGGCTTCGTCAATATCTTCTCGGACGTCAATTCATAATACAAACGGACTATCAAGCTTTGACATGGCTTTTTAACGTGAAAGATCCTTCGTCCAGGTTAATGAGGTGGAGATTTCAGATGGAAGCATACACATACAAGGTCGTGTATAAAAAAAGGGAAGGAAAATACGGAAGCTGACGTGCTTTCGAGAATGCACCTCATTCAAGATCAAAATCTCTCAGAACAATCGGAAGAGAATGCCAACATCAACCAAGTAGATGAATCTCAAGAAGTTGACGAGATTTATACACCATCATTATCAGGCGAAGATAATGAACCGGTTTCTGAAAGATTGCGAAATCATGAACCGACGGATGAAAAGGAAATTCAAAAAGATTACGCAAACTGGAAAAGGAACCGTCTGCCTAGTTAATTAAAAATAAAACCTGTCGCCAACGGAAAGAATTGGATTAAAATTAGCAAACAAAACATTTTCTCTTTGGTAAGAATCCAGTTACCAGACTACGACTAAGGAAAATGGGTCAAACTCCTCTGCATCAAAATTAAAGATTTCACCAGAAACAAAACGTGGAACATACTTAAAATTCATATGGACGATCCCTTAATAAAAATTACGTAGCTTGTACGCGTTGGATATATTTTGAATTTTATGTTACAGACAAAATTCACAGAATATACATTTTTCCTGTGCGAACGACCTGATAAGAAATTGTGTGAAGAAGAGAAACAAAATCTGTTGAGGGAATCACACGGAAACGTGAAAACTGGCCACTTTGGAGAAAATAAAAGAATCAAGAGACTACGCGAACAAACATCATGGGAAAATATGGAGAAAGACGTAATCCAATTCGTTAAATATGTCAAGCATGCCAACGTGGAAAAGTAACCCGAATTCGTCCCAAGGTTGAAGCAGTCATTCCGGATATGCCGACGCAGCCGAATGAGAAGATCGCGATGGACATAGTTGGCCCATTACCGGAAACAACGAGCGGAAACCAATATATTCTATCCACTCAAGATGTGCTCACGAAATACATCATTCTTTTAGCACTATGGGAAACGACGAGCGAAATAATATTAACAAATCTGGTAGATCATTACATTTACATATTTTCCTCTTCAAAGCACATCTTAACTGACCAGGGCGCTAACTTTGTGTCGGAATTGGTTCAAAAATTTGAAAATCTTTTTAGAATCAAGCACATCAAAACAACTGCTTTCCATCCACAAAGCAATGGAGCACTTGAGAGAACTCATGGAACAATTAAAGATTTATTAAAGACATTCATGGCCGATAACGAGACGGAATGGGACCAAAACTTCAATCTAATATGCTTAGCATATAATGCCGCTGTTCATGAGAGTACAGGTTTAACGCCGTTTGAAATGACATTTGGATGAAAAGCCAATCTACCTTTAACGTTAGCAGCAACTACGTTGTTAACCCATCAAGAATTCTTAGAGATTTGGCGAAAGAGACATGAAGAATATTTGGAAAAAGGAAGGTCTGCCATTCAGAAAACACAGGAACGATTAAAAAGGCAGCAAGATGCAAAAATATTCATCAGTCATCCTCTTTTCGAACAAGGAGATTTAGTGCTACTGCATAATGATAGCAAAAGAACAAAATTAGAAAGTGAATGGCTCGGACTTACACCATATGCAAACGCATCCGTTCCTTTGATCATGAAATTTTATACAATAATCAGCATTAACTGTACACGCTAATAGGTTGAAGCCCTTCTACCAATAGCTTTATCGGCGTAAGAATTTTGCGTGAAGTCTTAACGAAATCAGGTAATGCCATGAAAAGCATGAAATCGTAACGTTGAAGTCGTTGGGGCTATGACTAAGTCATTAAAACTACGTTAGAAGTCGTAAAGATAAGAGAAGAGTCGTCATACACATTTTATTTTACAAGATTTTACAAATTATTAGAAAAATTTTAGGCTTTTCAAAAGATATTTAGGGCTTGTATAATTTCAGAAGAAATGATAAATATTCCATAAATTTTCGGAAATTCTTCCAAGGTTTAAAATATTTTAAATCTATGCAAAGCTTCTTGAATTCCTAAAAATCTTTTTATCTTTCTGGAATTTTTCTTGAAATTTTAAAAATTTATTTCAAATGTAAAACGCTGCCTCAAAACATCCCCAATTTTCCTAGGAACTTGAATAACATTTATTTCTTCACTGGAGACCTTTTAAAGTTATTTTAATTAAGGGCATGTGATACTTTGCCATATAGGTTTTCAGTTTTCCACCCATTTTGGTCACAACTCTTTTTCGAAATTTAAGGAAATATTTGATGTTTCAAAATATTTTTGAATTTTCTCCTAAAGCTCATTTTTCAAATTAAAAAATCGCAAGAAATTGTTTTGGGAACCTAAGAATTTATGTCATTATCCTGAATTGTTAAAAAAGTCCACAAATATCTTATAAATTTTCATTGTTTTTTAATCATTTTAAGACTTCTACACATCTCTTAAATTTACTCAAATTTGTTTTAGAATTATATATTATGGCACGATGTTGATTTAAAAACTTTTAAACTCTTTTTTTAATTTTATGAGAAAATTTGAAACCCTTTGTAATCTTTTGTAATAATCTCTTAGAACTCATTATTAAAAAATTCTTTGAAATTTCCCCATGAATCTAAACTATATTTTTTTTTCTTCTCTTGACGCCCTAAAAAATTAATTTTACCTCAATTTAAATTAAATCCTGGAAAATGGAAATAATTGTCTTAAAATCTTCCATATTTTTTTTTAAACAATTTTGAAATCTTCAAAATTTTAAATTATAATTTCAAAATTGAATATTAACTGCTTACAATTTTCCCATAACTGTTTAAAAAAATTTATGCACAAAGTCTTTCGAAATTATTAAGACGCTTCTATTGTTCTAATTCTTAATATAAGTTTTTTTCAATAATTTTATTTTACTTATCTCTTTGAAAATGAAAAAAAAGGATTACCCAGACGTAGAAAAAGAAAACATTTTGTTCTTCTTAAAAATTATGGAATTTTAATATAGTAGCAAAATGTTAAGAAAAAATTATTGCACAACATTAAATACTTAATTTAAAAAAAAAGTTATAATTGAATCTTTATCTAGTTTGATGTTGTGAAAAAATGAGTCATCTAACAATTAATTGATTTGTTCATAAATGATGACATAAAAAAATTAAACAATCGTTTTCATTTAAATATAGAAATAATTTGTACTTTACATTTTCTTTTAATATCACATTCATTTTTGCAAATTTGTTTTATTTGTAGCTTTTGATACTAATTTCAGAAAAAAATCAAACGTATTTCCATATGATTTAAAAAATTATCTAATTGAAATATTATAATTGCAAACATAAATTAACTTTTAATATTCAAATTATCTTCAGTATTCCATTATAGAACCTTTAAGTCAATAATTAAATTATGTTACTTCAATTTCAGGAACTAAGTTTTAATCTTTATTTACTTTAATAATCAGAAAACGTATATTAGCTAATAATCAATTGACCATTTTACAAAAGAAAGGCCATTAAAATATAATTCTGTCATAAAACATTGAAATAACTTTCACTTCATTTTTTTTTAATTAGATCTTTTATTTATAAAAATTTTATTTCATCTCAAAGTTTTAAACTAATTCCAGAAAATGTCACTTTTAGTGGAATCAGTTGATAATGAATTAATCAATTCACAAAATAAAAAACATGAAACAATTATTTTCATCGAAACATTCAAATAATGTTTACATTCTGTGTATATTCTCCTTTAAATTTTGAATTAGCATTTCTACACGTCTAATTTATTAATAACCTTTCTCAATAATTAAGACCAATATGAAGAAAGTGCGAAGAAAATTATCAGCTACTAATGAATTAAATGGTTCACAACATGAAAAACGTCAAATCATTTGTTTCGCTGATTTAAAATTTTATTTTTAAAAAATTCATTTTTTAGTGACTTAATATTGATTTGAGGGAAAAAATTAAAACATTTTTACATATACTTTTGAAAATTAAACGAAAATATTAATCTCAGAACACCAGTATAATTCTGAAAAATTATTCAATTGAAATAGAGGTACTTTAAAAATAAATTGATTTATATTATGCAAATAATATTCAATGTTCCATTATATAACCTACAAGTAAATAAATAATTCATTTGTTACTTATGTTACTTAAATTTCAGGTAATAAATTTTAATCTTTATTCAATTAAATGTTATAAAAAAATATTCAGATTATATCAAGTAGTCATTTAAAAAAAAATAAGAAGCATTAAACTATAATTCTCACTAAAAACTTTGAATAATTTTTAGTTAATACATTTCTTTAAATTTAAACTTTCATTTCTAAAATTTTTCTTTATTAATAAACTCGTAAACTAATTCAAGAAAATGTGAGTTTTGGTAAAATCAGTTGATAATTAATTAATCATTTCACAACATAAAAAGCATTACACTATTATTTTCATGAAAACATTCAAATAATGTTTACATTATATTCTCATTCAAATTTGAAACTGCATTTCTCTACATTTAGTTTATTAATAAGCTTTCTGACTAAGTTAAAAAAATTAAAATATGTGTACATATAATTTAGAAAATTGAATTTAAATACTTATTTCACAATATCGGAAGCACCATAAATAAATATATAATTGTAATACAAGTATTTAAAAGAAAAAAAGAAACTTTTATTACGAAAGTAACAGCTAATATTTAATTACATAATCTGAGAGGAAATAACATATTTATATTGCTAAATATTAAACAATTTAAATCCAATCTTCATGTGCTTAGATATTTTATTTTTTATTATTAAATTTTAATTTATATTAGAATATTATTAAACTTAATGACTTTACAATATATCTATTAATTTAATAATCTTTCATATTATTTAACAAAATTATATTTCAAGACAAAATTTAAAAAAATTATTCCTGTAACATTGAATAAACCAATTTAATATTTATTGAAATTATATTTAATTTTAAATTTGTAAATCATTTTAAAATATGAAACATGAATATAATATTATTGTAAAAATTTTAAGCATGTATAACATAATATTATTAAGCTTTATAATTTGCAAATACATAAATCATGAAAATATTATTATTATAACTAAAACGTGAAAAACCATAATTTGTTAATGACCCAATTATGTAAAATTTATAATTAATATAGCTTCAATATTAAATAGTTAATAAATTTTTATTAGAGAACGTTAAAATAAAAATACGGCATTATTTAATTTTAATCTATAAATAAAAAGTTTTTTAACATTATATCATTAAAATAATTAAAACATTAATACAATAAATTTATTTAATTGTAATTTAGCCTATACTAACTTTATGTTTTAATAAAAATGTTAATTATAATTTATATAATAATGTTATTAAACTTAATGATTTCGCAATATATCAATTAATCTAATAATCATTTATATTATTTCATACAATAAAATTTTAAGATAAACTTTAAATAATTATGCCTGTAACATTGAATAAACCAGTTAAAAATTTATAAAAATTATATTTTATTTTTATTTTGTACATAATTTTAAAGTATAAAATAGAAATATAATATTTCTATAAAAAATTAATAGCAGGTATAACATGATAATATTAAGCTTTATAATTTGCAGATATAAAAATAAATAAAATATTATTATAACTAAATCATTTGAAATTTTTTTTTAATG
>NC_046663.1:126245643-126249148 GCF_010883055.1 Belonocnema kinseyi
AGTACTTGCTTCTACGGGCCTTCCTGAACGTGGTTCGTCACTTATTGATGTACGACCACGCTAAAATTCATTTACCCAGTTATAAACCGTTGCTAAGGCAGGAGCAGATTTTTTTATCTCATATGGAGTTAAACCCTTTAAATGAAAATGTTTGATTACCGCTCTGAACTCGTTTTTTTCCATTTTTCTTAACGAACAATTTTTTTTTCAATTGGTTATAAAAACACGTAAACTCAGAAGATGTGGACTGTGACTGCACCATATATCTAGTCGGGAGTGGTGCTGACTGAAAACTGATGATTTGGAGCGATTCGCGCGCCATCTGTTGGTCATTCTAAGGACTTATTGAACTACCCTCGTATATCCCCAACTCGTTGGACCTAGGCCCCAAATGTTTCTAACACAAATACTGGTTAACAATAAAGTCCGTTTTCGACAGTTTTTAAGTACACTATAAAAAAAAGTTCTGTTGAAATTCACATTCGACCGTAATTTAACCTATCGGACTTTCAGAACTTCACTGTAAATAAAAATAGTAAATTCACGAGACGTCAATACTAATTAAAATTATGCTATAATGAAACTGAAATGAACATTGTGATAAAACCGCCCGTGACCGCGAAACTTTGGTAGTCGACGTGTAAAATTGCGACGTATGTTACACTGGAAACTTTTTGACCTATGTAATATGTCGTATAGATACATAGAGCCTTGCATTTACATAAGACTGTAAATTTACAAATAATAGCGAATTTGCCAATTTTCTGTGTGATTTGAATTGATGGAATGTCGAAGTTTTTGATAGATAGCTATATTACATGCAGTATGTTACACGGAGAACAAAATCTAGTTTTGAAAACAAGGATCATAGGTAGCCGTATCAGACAGTCTAGTAAAATATGAAACAACACGCCAGACAGTCGAGTTAAACTCTGTCTACTATCTGTCCAAAAAATATAGGCACCTCGATTTTTGTACAGATTTTCGCGAAAAGCTGAGCAGAAAGAAATTCTCAAAATGTGAGTGCGCATGAATGTTGCAGATGAAGGTTTTGTTAATACTGATACAGAGTTTCAAAATGTTTAGATGATAAGCGATTATTTCCTGGTTGAATGAAAGGTGAAAAAGTTGCATAATCATATTATCATTTCCGAATACTCAACCGTGACTAGCTCAAAATCACTAAAAATAAATTATGAAAATTATGAAAAAATATGGTTTCCTTGTTCCTTTCTGTGCACAATGGTCATATTTAGAGCCAAAAATAATAATTTATTAATACGTTGTCAACAAAAGCGTAGGGAGGTGTCATCTCCGAAACTAAGGAACGTTACAGAGAAGATTCTTGAAGCAAATCAAACATTTTTGGCTTCTGACAGTGTTGTAAGTATTTTCAATAAGCAAAAAGTTGCACTTGAATGTTTAAACAATTATTTTCTTCTTGGAAAAATACAAAAGACTTTACGATAATCGAGGCAAACGCGTACCCCCACCATTGAATCCAGTGCGTTACCCCTCGGAAATGGCCGCGCTCTCCTCTGATTGGCTTGTTTGTTAGGTGGTACTGCGAGGTGGTGGATGCCAAGCGAATATAAATTAGAGTTATGCAGAGCTATAAGCGCGAGAGGATATAAGTGAGTGCGGATATAAATGCGGTTTCAGTGTTTATCTTAGAAGGCTGGCGTACCTGAGATATTTAAATTGGACATTGTAAACAGAAAACGTATTTTTCATTTTCCGGATTCCCAACAATAAAATTAAGCTGTTTTCCCTTTTGGCTTCACTTTATAAATTTCCCATGGAGTTTATTACTATAAAATTCGAAGATTACAAAAAATCTTTCAAAAAAATGAAAATGTTTGGTCTCTTTAGGTTGTAAAATATTTCTGACGTTGGAATAATTCTGATTGATTTAAAACACGAATACAAAAAAATGATGTTCTACAATCTATGTGTACGTATTTTCTGCCTCCCTATCCTAACCTAAAATACTTTTTTTGAATGAAAGCTCTGGGTTTTTAGTTACGAACCAATAATCAATAAACAATAAAGAAAATAATTAAGTGAACAATATTCCTTTTTGCGAATATATTTTACGGAAATCAAACAGGTATTTGGAATTGTGACGCTCTGAATGAACAGTCACTTTAATTTAATTTTGTCCTGACACAGATTCGTAGACCTGGTCAGATAGCTTATTAAATGAAACATAAGTTGCAGCCGTAGCTGTCAGACAATGAATGAATCTGGAGCCGAGGCCCTGTTGGGACGGTCCCTCGATAAAAACGTACACTCTGCTGCCCTTATCATATAAAAAGGGAGGGAGTGATATCTATCTACTCTTCGCCTGCGAAACTGCTCTCTTTTAGAATAATGCGCTTACAAACCTAAAACATTTTGTCCTATTCTTTCTAGCTTCACACCTCCCCTGTTAGAGAAAATTTCTCCCGAAATTCTTTGTACATTCATGGCTTTCTTCCTTCTAAACTTAATAGGTTTATTATCTAACTTACCCTCTAAGTAAATCGTAGGTACGCTCGCTGGTATGTAGGCGACAACTTGTCGTATTATGTCGTTGTGTATCTTATTGGTGTTACAACAAAAATTAATGCAGTGACTAGTAAGACATTTCCGAAATAATTCGCAAACTCCGCATTTATACAGTGCAAATATTGAGATAAGGATTAACAAAGTGCAGCCTAAGTAAGAAAGAATGTTCATTGCCTGTTCTTTCCAAGAATAAGATCTTCTAATGATCTGTACTTTACTCAAAACATTTTCTATCTCATCTAAAGATTTTCCGGCCGACTTTAATTCCTGGTCATTTATTTGTCCTCTGAAGGGTAGGAATTCATTTCTTACAGGATTTAAATCGGATTCCGAGAATGGAATTATAACATTTTTTCGGCATTTGATCTAGCTCTTCTCATAGACGTTCATCACTTTTTTCATGACGCATGCTTTTCTCTTATCCTCCTATATATAAAAACTCGTAACCTCCATTAGTAGCGCATGGGTGCTGAATCTTACAATGGTCAAGTTAATCACGCATTTTATGGTGACTGGCGACATCTTTCTTTAACGTATAAAATCAATCGAAATAAAAAACTAGATTTCTACTTTTATCGTTCGCCGATAATTATTAACGTTTTATTTTATTTCAACTTTCAATAACATCTGTTATTTTTAATGAATTATTATCATGTATAATATTTAAATTTGTTTCTCATAATTCTTCAATCGTTACATTAAATTGCTGAAGATAATTTTCACCAGAATGTGGTTTATTCAATGTTACAGGAATAATAATTCAAAGTTTATGTTAAAATCTAATTTTTATATAATATAAAAGAATATTAAATTAATATATGCATATATTGTGAAATTATTAAATTTAATAACATTATTATATAAATTATAATGAAAAATGTTATTTGAATATAAAGTTATCATGACCTAAATTAGAAATAAATGAATTTATTATTTTCATTTAATTATATTAATG
>NC_046663.1:126249248-126259484 GCF_010883055.1 Belonocnema kinseyi
AGCTGAGAATAAACGCAATAGAGTGGTCGCCTCTGAGGCTCTTTTGGCGCGCATAAGTCGGAATCGTGAGAAATTTTTTCGTCGATTTGTGACTGTGGATGATGAAAAATAAAAAAAAATTACCCAAAAAAAATTGTTTTTATACTTCATTCTAAGGACTTATTGAACTACCCTCGTAATATCTTTTGCTTGAAAGTGAGAAGGCCCCTGACCATTTGAGTTGGCGACTCATGCGACACGTTGACGTAAGACAGGTCATCCCATAGTTAGACGCAGTATGTTATGTTCAACTATATTGTAGTCCGGCACTCATTTACTGTTTTGAGAGTATAGTGGGGTTCTTAAAGATAATTTTGCAAAGATTAGCACAACAGTGATGAATGATAAGTGGCATGACCAAACAGCTGGCGGACAACATCTACGACCAGATGACTACTGGTACTAAGTAACCAGTAAACCTCACTTATTAAACTAATGACGGAATTGCACCGCGTGAACCAGTAAAATATCACTGATTGTCAGGGACATACATCTGGCTGTTTCAACCAGTGATATTTTACTGGCTCATAATAAAAGGGAAAAAAAGAACAGCAGAAAAGTATTTGTTTTTTAATTTAAACAGTCTTAAAAGAAGACGTGTGATGCTCGATGATGTTTTTGACTTCGAATACGCTCAGCAAAATAAACGTTTCCAAAATGCAAAATATGTGTCGCCACGACAAATAAAAAAAATTTTGGAAAATGAAAGACGGTAGAACGGCAGAAATAACTCGGCATCTCAGAAAATACCATAAAGAGGAATTTTCTAAAGCATTTCCGGAAGTAAAGAACCATACTTTTTCAAAATTAATTTTGTTTCTTTTATATAAAATATATTATAAAATTAAATGCGCAACACAAACACCAAATACATAAATGTAAGGAAATATTTTCCAATTAATTTTTTTTCTTACGATGTAACTCAAGAATTTGTCGAATATTTAATTAAGAAAGCAAAAATGCCTAAACGAAATCACTTGCGCTCATTGATAAAAAAATCATTGAAAGAAAACCAATTTCACGTAGTTGACATTTTAATAGACATAATTGTAAAATATATAAAACGTTAGATAAAGATTAATGAAAGGTTAGGTAAAACGCGGTCGAGGACTCGGTGGAAAATATAAAAGGGTTTACAGGAAAGTCACGAGGGAATCACTGACGCTCGAGAAACTTTAACTAACAGTTTGGTAAACCGTAAGCATCTGCGGATAAAAAAGAACTATACGCAATCAACAGCATACAACCTATATATACACATTAGTCAGTCTCATGAATCAGAATACAATTTCGCACACATACACATACACATACACAATTTAGCTGAAACAATTACATTAAATTACAATACCTTACATACGATAACACTTGCACGCCCTTAACAATATTAGCACTATTAAAAATCAAAAACGCTGCGACGGGATTTGAACCACCTAACCGACGTTTAACGCATTCTATCGCCTACGACGTAAGCCTCACGGCTGACCTAACAGTTGGGATACCAGAAAAAAATCTCGACTATAAAGTTGAAGTACGAATACGGCAGGGCCGTGCAAAAAATATCTAGAGCCTGTTTCAGCAAAATTTTTTATTGTAAAATTTAATTGATGAGCGGGTTTTTAAATTTATGAAAAGCAAATAAAAACATTAGATTATTTTTTATTTAAAATTTTCTATCCTTGAAACCCTAAATTATTTAATTTTCAATATTTTAAATATTTGCATCGTCTACTTTTTTAAAAATCTTTTTGATGTAAAATATTCAAGCCATTAAAATTGAGCATCAAAAACCTAAAAATTAAGTTTATATAAAATCTCTTAAATTAAATTAGGTTAGAATTCCAGGAATTAAATCAAATATGCCAGCTAATACGCTTTACAGGATTTATTAATTATATTGCATTAAAACTTATGTATATGAAAATATCAATACTACACATAACGGACGATGTAGTTCTATTAACAGATGATGAGAAGGGGATGCACCTAATGATGAGAATCTTCGAACAGTATGTGGGAACAAAAGAGCTGACGGTGAACGTAGATAAGACAAAGGTGATGTGTTTCAGAAATAGAAAGAGCAAAATAAATTACGTTTGGAAGATGAACGGACAAAAAGTGGAAATTGTGGAGGAGTTCTGTTACCTAGGTTTTTGGTTTGAGGCAGAAGGGGGAAACGAGCTGCAGGTGAGGAAAAGAATTGAATGTGCGAGTAAAGTAATGGGCCAAGTATGGGTTATAGGAAAGAGAAGGTTCAAGAACGATTGGAGAATGAGGGTCTGGTTGTTTGATGCATTGGTGTGGGCGGTGTTGTGTCATGGTGTGGAGATCTGGGGATGGAAGGAACATAGGAAAGTAGAGAGCATGCATGATCGATTTCTGAGGTGGGTAATGGGGGTTAGCTGGAGTTGCCCCGGATATATGTTAAAAGAAGAGTTAGGAAGAGAAAATATGATTACTAGACAAATTAAGAGAGCGTGGAGGTTTGAACAGAAGCTAAAAGGGGAAGTGGGAAGTAGAATTGCACAAGCATGTTTCGGCGAAATTCGAAACAATGAAGCGAGAGGTAATGTGGGAAATTCAAAATGGGAGAAAGAAAGGAGAAAAATGAGAAGGGTGTGTAATATTCGAGAAGGGGTTATGGAGTAGCAGGACATAGAGTTACAGCTATTGGTTAAACAAGGAGAAGAGAGATGGACAAATATTATAGATTCGAGGTACAATAGATGGTATATGATGGTCAAAGGGTTGACGAAACCAGAATATCTGCAAAAAATAAAAAAGGAAGAAAAGTGGAGTAGGGTTGTACAGTTCAGAATGACAGAAGGAGTGATAGCATGCAGATATTGGATGGATGAAGAGGAGAATTTATGCAAAGTATGTGGATACGAAATGGAGTCATGGGCACGTATATTAGAGAGATGTACAGTAGAGGAAGAGAGACAGTTGAGTGTGGATGAGTGTGTAAGATGGATCTTGAATGGTAGTGGATAGGGAGTGATGTGGATGAAGAAATTGGAAGAAGTAAGGGAAAGCAAGGTAGTAAGGCCGACCCAAACGGGTGATCCTGAAAGGGGATAGTAAAAAACGAAAATTGTTTTCAATATCGTGGAAAATGCATTTTTTTATGGTAAGAGGAAACGGTAGCCCTGGAAGCTCGCTTATTTTTGGAACTAATATCACTACTGTTACTATTGTTTATCCTGCGTAATGCGAAAGAGTAGAATATAAGCATTAGTTAAGTTAAACTAAGGATGGAATTGTAAATATATGTACAGGGAGCGGAGGCCCTCAAACCCGTAAAAGGGAGAGATTAAATACATACAATAACACACATAACTTGAGAAAATTTTGAATATCTCTTCTTGTAGTAAGTCTTTAATCAAAATTTGCAATTGAAGATACTTTAATTTTTAATAGGTGCAATTTATCATTTAGTTTCGAATGTTTTTTACATAATTGAATTTCAGATACTCACAATTAAACAC
Organism: Belonocnema kinseyi; assembly: GCF_010883055.1. Classification (NCBI taxonomy): domain Eukaryota; kingdom Metazoa; phylum Arthropoda; class Insecta; order Hymenoptera; family Cynipidae; genus Belonocnema; species Belonocnema kinseyi. The sequence goes on from NC_046663.1 coordinate 126,252,776, forward strand.
TTCACAATATTAAAAAAGTAAAAATAAAAATGCTGGATAATTTTGAAGATCTAAACTAAAATTTTTAACTCTACATCTTCTAAACTGAAGAAATTTGTATTGTTTATAATCAGAATTGAAACTGTTTTAATGGTGAAACTTACATAATTTTCAACGTTTAATTTGAAAAATTCAAAACTTTTCAATTTCAAAGATGTATAAATAAAAATTCTTAAATTTAAATGATTTTTAAGGTAATAAGTAAATGTTTTAATTCTAATTCTTCCAAATTGAGTGAGAACCAATTTGCAAAATATGAACCTTTGAAAGGTCCCGAAAGCAGGAATTCAGTGCTAATTAAGTGTCCTGGATTTGTGCTATGCAAAAAATCCGGGCACTTTTTCTAAACTAAAAATGTGTAGTAATGCTGGCTTCAGGTGATTCTGGTATGCGGAACTCGGAAACTATTAGTGGTGTCAAATTCTCCTTTGCGCTAAAATTTATTGCTAATTAAGTGCTTTACATTTGATCTAGGCAAAAAATCCGGGCACTTTTTTGGATCAGCAACGTGTAGTAATGCTGGCTTCAGGTGACTCTGGTATGCGAAACTTGGAAACTATTAGTCGTATCAAATTCTCCTTTGCGCAGGAATTTATAGCTAATTAAGTGCTCTAGATTTGTGCTAGGCAAAGAATCCGGGCACTTTTTTTTACCAAAAACATGTAGTAATGCTGGCCTTAGGTGACTCTGGTGTTGTGAAACGCGGAAACTATTAGTGATATCAAGATCTGCTTTTTGTAAGCATTTAGTGCTAATTAAGTGCTCCGGATTTTTTCTATGCAAAAAATCTGGGCACTTTTTTTCCAAAACCGTGTAGTAATGCTGGCTTCAGGTGACTCTGGCATGCGAATCTCGGAAACTATTAGTGGTATGAAATTCTCCTTTGCATAGGAACCTATTGCTATTCAAATGCTAATATATTCTGCAAGAACCAATTGTATGCCCGGTAATTTTGATCAAAAACATGTAGTAATGGTGACTTCAGATGACTGGCATATCAAATTCGGAAACTATTCATGATAACAATTTCTTCTTTGTGCCGGACTTTAGTGCTAATTAAATGCTCTGGATTTGTGCTATGCATATAATCCAGGCACTTTTTTTACTAAAAACGGGTGGTAATTCTGGCTTCAGATGACTCGGGTATGCAAAACTCAGAAACTATAAGGGGTATCAAATTCTCCTTTGCGCACGACTTTAGTTCTAATTAAATGCTCTGGATTTGTGCTATGCAAAAAATCCGCGCACTTTTTTTTACCAAAAACGTATAGTAATGCTGGCTTAAGGTGACTCTGGTATGTGAAATTCTGAAACTATTCATAATAACATGTTCTCCTTTGTGTAGGAATTTAGTGCTAATTAAGTGCTCAGGCTTTATGCTACGCAAAAAATCTGGACAATTCTTTTATAACAAAAACGTGTAGTAATGCTAACTTCAGGTGACTCTTGCATGCGAAACTCGAAAACTGTTAGTGATATTAAATTCTCCTATGCACAGGAACTTATAGCTAATTAAGTGCTAATAAATGCTGCAAAAATTAAATTTTGTGTCAGGTAATTTCGGTTAAAAACATGTAGTAAGGCTGAATTCAGAGTCACCTGAAGCGAGCATTACTACACATTTTTGGTAAAAAAAAGTGCCCAGATTTTTTGCATTTGAAAAATACAAAGTACTTAATTAGCACAAAATTCCTGCGTAGAGGAGAATTTGATAACACTAACAATTTCCGAAGTTCATATGGCAGTCATCTGAAGCCAGCATTACTACACGATTTTGGTAAAAAAAATGTGCCCGGATTTTTTGCGTAGCACAAATCTAGAGCACTTAATTAGCACTAAATTACTGCTTAAAGGAGAATTTGATGCCACTAATAGTCTCCGAGTTTCACATACCCGAGTCACCTGAAGCCAACATTACCACACGTTCTTCGTAGAAAAAATGTGCCCGGATTTTTTGCGTAGCATAAATCCAGAGCACTTAATTAGCACTAAATTCCTGCGCAAACGAGAACATTTGATCATGAATAGTTTCCGCGTTTCATACAGCAGTCATTTGAAGCCATCATAACCATATGTTTTGGATAAAAATAACCGGGCACAAAATTTAGTTTTTGCAGACAATATTAGAGCTTAATTAGCTCTAAATTCATGCCCAAAGGAGAATTTTATACCACCAATAGTTTCCGAGTTTCACATACCAGAGTCACCTGAAGCCAGCATTACTAAACGTTTTTGGTAAAAAAAAGTGCCCGGAATTTTTGCATAGGACAAATAATGAGCACTTAATTATCACTAAATTCCTACACGAAGGAGAATTTTATGCCACTAATAGCTTCCGAGTTTCGCATCAATGATAACTTCTGAAAATCTTTACCGCACATTTGGAAAATTTAATCTGCGTTATTAAAGTTTTCCGAACTGTCATTTACTCTTTAACATTTCGCAAGACCCAAATTATTACAACAACGTCAAACATTCTCCTTTTGGTCCATATATCCCAATTATACTTAAAAGCTCGTCAAAGTTTCCTAACCAAATTTTCTCCGTTTGGTATTTTCATTGTTATTTAGCTGAAGTTCCGAAAGTTCAAATGAACGAAATATTTTTCCCCATTTTTATTTTATCCATCAATATTGTTCCAACTGCATTTTAAAATATGCATTATAATTCTGTTTCAATAATAAATGAATTCCAATATAAATTAACAAACATTTTTGCCCTTTTTATAGTTTACATAATTATCAGTAAAAACTTTCGTTAATTTGCACGTTCGGAACTTCAGGTACATTTCACTTTTACCATTTCAATATTCACCTTTTAAACCTTTTAAATTATGACCTTCTCAGGTTTTAGAAATATGTACATAAATTGTCAGTGCTATCTCTATCCTCAGTAAATTTGGATTTTTTAACGTTAATGAATCGTTCGAATTCAAGCTTTTTTCACTAAAATTTACTTACAGTTTTGAACAAAATCAGCATGTATGAATATTATCATGCAAAAAGTGAATTCCGAAGTTTGAGCTTTGATTGAAACTTTCTCAAGGGATTAATATAATTAATAATTATTTTTAGTATCAATAGTTGCTAAAAAATATCGTATCTGAAAAAAGTCTACACCCTCACTTTCGACAAATAGTTGATCAATACGCAAACTTTTTCTCCTCAAATTATCATCCAATAGGACCAAACATTGCCCTAGTTTCGGTCTGATTAAAATTTTTTTTGGAGTGGGTATCCTCAAAAAATTACTCCTCCTATTAAAATTAATATAATACCTACTTGTAATTTTGATCATATAATTTCGAAAACTTATTTCGCATAAATTATTTAAAACTGCACACTTTATAAATGTAGAATGAATTCCTCATTCAATAATACTGGATATAATTTGATCCACTGAATATTATTCCGGAATGATTGTTGCTGAATTGCTTAAAAAGTTTTTAAAAGAGTACGAGTTCGAGAAGAAAGTGCACGGAAACTTATACAATGGCTTCAAATACTAAACTTATAGTCTCGATACCGTCCACACCGTTGCACAGATCGACTTGAAAATGTATTCACATGTAGATTAGGCACTGGAGATGGTTCATACCCCAAACCAAATCGCTAATTGCTAACAGCTTTGTTTTAATAAATAATGCTTTAATAATAATAATGATTAAATTTTGATTGTTAACATTTTTTCATACAGTGCCTATTTGTCGAGATATTTGAAAATTTCAAGTTAAAAAAATCACCCTGTATATATATATATCAAATCAAATGGCCTAAACTGAATGATCCTTATGTAAATCAAAAGTTTTTTACCAATCGTCACCAAATTTGGCACACATATTTTTGGGGGTAGGCATACGAAGGGATGGGACAGGTGGGGAAGGGGGCACAGATGCAGTTTTTGACGAATCAGCATCAGATTTTTCACACATATTCATAGGGCTCCCGGTCAGGTCGTAAGAATATTGAAGGATGATGGAGTGTAGGGGGAGAGGGTACACTTTTTGAAATATATCAAATCCAGTGGCCTAAAACGTATCATCTTTATAAGAATCCAAATTTTGGTAATTAGCACCAAATTTTTAACATATATTCTTTGGCCTTCCAGGCAGGTCGTGTGAAAATGGGGGTAGATCATACGAGAATTTGGTCTGTTAGAATTTCACGACTGATTTCAAAATTCTAAATATTGGATTCAATGACTGAAGTATAATTTTTATAATAAAAAACAATTAACATGTTCTATATTGAAGCTCAGATTTCTGTTTTACATTCTCGGAGACTTTTCAAAGTTTAGTTCAGATTTCACTGTAGACTTAGCATTTTTCAAAACCAAATTCTGCGATTTCAGTTCGAGTTTTATGACTTGAAATTCGAAAACGCCTTTTTCATTTTATGTTTTTTAGGTTTTAATTTTTTTCACATTTAGAGTTTTCCTTAAGCTGTGTACAAATTTCAAAAAAGATTTGAAATCCTCGGAAACTGAGTTGGACAACTTAAATACAATTTTTACAACCAAAATTCGAAAAAGACAGTTTCGATGTTCTATATTCGATTTTTTATATCCATTTTACTTTCTAAAAGTTTTTTTCAAGTTTACTTCAAATTTCACTATCGACTTTACATTTTTCAAACCCAAAATTTACGATAAGTCAAGATGTCAAGAGAACATTTGTTTTAATATACCTCTAAACTTTTTAAATGATATATTTTCGGATAATTTGTTTTACCCTGATACATTTGATATGAAACACGATATTTGTTGATTTCTAAAAACGTTTAGAATATAGATACGTGTACTTTTGAAAAAAATATGGATCTGAAATATTTAAAGTATGTAAAATGTATGTTAGATCGTTAATTTTGTGTGAAATCAATTGGATTTTTTTGAAATTTTTTTAATCTTTGAGAAAATTTTAGAAATATTGTAAAAACTTTATGAATTCTTTGAAATATTTGTGAAGTATTTATTAAATCTATTATATTAATTTAAGGCCATGTGATGAGTATAACAGCTGATCAAGTCAGCCCTAAGATAAATATTTTTTCACCCATATTGAAAAGTAAAAGTTTAAATAACGCGGAAATTTTGTTCGGGAAATGTTAATAAATATTAAAGGATCGTTTTTGGTCTTGCAAAGAGTTGGGGGGAGACAAAAGTTTATTTATGAAAATAACGATTATCGACGGACGCATTTAGGCTTTACAGCAGAAGTTTGACTTCTAGCTTTCTCTGTCGGTAATCATGCAATCTGTTTTACTCACAACCCGTACTAGTTCGAAGTTGTCTACTCGCTGCGATAGAGCTGTTACCATTACTGGAGTTACCATAAACATGAATGGTGCACTGAATATTTATTTATCAATCGAATATTAAATGTTTATTCTATAATTATTCTAATGATTCACAATTAATGGTAAGTAGTTATACAATGAAAACTAATTCTTTATATTTTAAATTAAAATTCAAAACATTATATTGTTACACAGGTATTTATATACTATAAATCATAAATTATTACTTATAATTTAATAAACTATCGGCAAAAGTTTATGTTCACCTCATTTTTTAATAACTGATAACTTCTCTTTATTTTAATTATAAAAGAGCTACAAAAATGTCTCTTTAATAAGTTGAATGCTCTCATAATTCAAAATTTTGTATGAAATCGAGCAGAGGATAAAACCAATTTGTCCATTTTTTAAGTAGATATTGCAAAAATAGTGTAAATTTCTAATATTTCTGATATCGTAGCAGATTAAGAGCATAAATCTATTCAAAAAGTCCTATTAGAATGCATAAGAGTTTAAATGTGCAATAAAACAGTTGGAAACAGTTGAAATCTATTATTTGAAGGGAGATTTCTTATGATTCATATATTTACAAAAATACTTTTCTTATTACAAAGAATATTGAAATTCTTTCAACCATTTGGTTACAACCTTAATAGCTGGCACTGTGAAACAATTTTTTTTAGATTTATTCCGAAGAGCTGTTGCTATACTGTGGAAAAATAGCTTTAAAATAAACCCTAGCAAATAAAAAAAAATTCGATGATTTCGGATATTACCTAAAATTTAGGAAACATTAGAAATTTACTCTATCTTTGCAATATCCATCTAGAAAATAGACAAATTTCCTTCATCCTGGGATCATTTTTTAAGAATTTTGAGAGCATTCAACTCTTTAGAAAAAAACAATTTTAACACTAGCATTATTAAAATTAATGGAACTTAATCAATTATTAAGAAAGAGGCGAACACAGAAAATCGCCGATCCTCCATTGTACACCGAAATCGGAGTTCAAGTGAGTTGCAACAAACTTGAGCGACACACGTTCATTAGGAGAATCTAGGGGAAAAGCATCATTTAGACACTGTGTTTTCTCATCTAGAGCAACGTGAAGTGACGTCTACAAATTGTCAGTCACCTGTCAAGTAGATTTTTTCGGGCGTTATTTAGGTGAAATATATGTTGAGAAGCAGGTAAGTTATAATAACACAGCCACACGAAAACAAAGTGTGCGGATCTGGTAACAAGACACACGTATTCCTATGGATTTTGGCGCGCTGAATTCAAATTCGGTATCAAAAATCACCCATCACGTCATGGTTGAGCCATAACCTCAAAAAATGACGAAAAATCATGCACCGAGGCAAATAAATTTCAA
>NC_046663.1:126259584-126265672 GCF_010883055.1 Belonocnema kinseyi
TACACGTAAAGCTCTGGAAGCATATTTTCCCAGTAGCAAATGTGTGCTACATCTAATGGGTCAACTCGAGCCTAACCTAGAAATAAATCTAACCTAGCCTAACCTAACCTAACCTCACGAAACAAAATTAAACTGATTGCGTTGTCCCGTTGTGTTTGCGGTACCGTTTGAATCAGCTTGGGCTTAACCTGCAAAGAGGTCGAACCTATCCTAACGTAAAAAAACCTGACCTAACCTAACTTAACGTAACACAATTAAACTCATTGTGTTGGCCCGTTGGGTTTTATTGTGCCATTTCATTCAGCTTCGGCTTAACCTACATAGAGGTTTAACCTATCCTAATCTAACAAAACCTGAACTAACCTAACCTAGCCGAATGAAATTCAACCACACGTGTAGCTATGTAAGCGTACGGTTCTCAGTCTTAAATGTGTGCTATATTTAATAGGTTAACTCGATCTTAACCTACAAATCAATCTAACTTAACAGAACCTAACGAAATTTTGCTTAATGCAACACAACTTAACTTAAGTGTTCCCGTTGTAACACAATAAAATTCATTTCATTTTACTACAGGTTGTTAAAAATTTAGACGCACATTACTCATTTGAAAAAACTTAGAACTGCAAGTAGAATTGACCCCATTTCAATTAACCTGACAATGTTTGTATCAATTAAAATGTAGAACTGTAACTTAAACACGCAAATGGATAAGAGTTTTATTCAAAAAATTTTTCTCTCTGCTTTTCTTAGACTTAAGGGATATATTCATACTATACGCAAGAAAAGGGTTTCCAGCGTTATCGGTTAGGTTAGGTCAGGTTTGGTAGATTAGGATAGGTCAAACCTCTATGTAGGTTAATTAATTGTGTTTCGTGAGGTTAGGTTAGGCTAGGTTAGATTTATTTCTAGGTTAGGCTCGAGTTGACCCATTCGATGAAGCACAAATTTGCTACTGGGAAAATATGCTTCCAGAGCTTTACGTTGTAGTTCAAGAAATTTCTGTTAATTCAGGTTAGGTGAGGTCAGGTTCTGTTGGGTAAAGTTATGTTAAATAAGTTGATATCAGGCGTTATATCATGACGTGATGGGTGATTTTTGATACCGAATTTGAATTCAGGGCCCCAAAATCCCTAGGAATACGTGTGTCTTGTTACCAGATCCGCACACTTTTTTTTGTGTGGCTGTGTAATAATTACCTAACTTTTAATTTCCTCTCATTTACCAGTGACTATTAGTGTCTTGGAATAAAAATTGTACTGGGCGTGATATAATATCCAAAACTTAGGTTAGTCAAAATCTACATGATGTTCAACCCACCAAAGCCGGGATGTAAAAACTAAGTCGTGACCGTCTGCATCTTAATTGATGCCTGTTCGTTGAAAGAAATTTCCTCTAGATTTTCTGTATTCAAAAAAGAGAAGTTAGCTGGTGGTGGAATTGAAAATACCTAATTGTATATGTAGACGGTTATGATTTTTTCTACACATCCTGGCTTTAGTTTAAATATCGACGGCCATGACTAACCTAACATTTGGAAGTTGCATTTGGAAGTTATCATTTTATTCTAAGTGACTAGTACACACTGTAAATGAAAGAAAGTTGAAAATTAGGCAAATATTATTTTAATTAGTTTCCTTATCAACAATTATTTAGTCTGATATCGCAATGCGAATAGTTGCTTTGACAGGTGTTCAGGTGGCTGACACCGCGGTTCAGCACTCCACAACTATCTGCAATGAACCAAAATTCATTCTCCAAATGATACTTTCCCCTAGATGCTTAGATGTGCACCTAAGTTCAGAGGAATACATTTGAGACTTGAAAATTGTTTCAAATGCTCATTGGGACACCAATGAAATTTGAGCTGCAACAAATTTAACACCAGCGTTTTTCTGTGAACTTAATCTTTGACCGGTAGAGTATATTATTAATTATAATACCTTCAATTTGGCTCTAAAAAACTAAAATTGAATAACTATTATAACATATGTTTATCAGTTACAGATTGTATTAAGGAATATACAGTTTGTAGCTAAAATACGTATATACTTTTACTGATTCATGTTGTTTTAAAACGAAATTTAAGGTATTGCACGTATATTTGAAGAAATTTTAATAATGCTTTAAAAGACTTCAATGTCTATAGTTGCGCTGTTTTTCAGACAAAAGATTAATTTGATAAAATGCTTATACATTTCAAAATGTTACAAACTGTTTATTAATAATTTTTTACAGTATTATTTTTAATTGTACGATTTAAATAAATGGTGGTTCTTTTGCCTTGAAATTAGAATCACGCATACTTCAAAAAAAAACTAATATAAACGCACAAAATACTGCCTTCAAGTGTACACTTATTCAAATAAAATAGAAGAAAACAGTAACATAAATACTAAATATTTGAATGTGACATATACGATTGCAAATTCCAAAATATTATACTGCAAACGGTTCTACAACATTAAGGCACCCGCTTCCAAGCCACCCATATTAATGTAAGGCCTTTTAAAGTTTCAACACCTCATTTAAATGTGGGGAAAACCTATAAAGCATTCTTGTAGAATTAAGTACGAACCTTCTACATCTTTGCCTATAGTCCGTATACCTGGTTGTACCTAATCAATTTTGGAAATTTTCCTCGTTTTATGGTCCATTTTTGTTGTAAGAAACTTCGATTAGTAGAATGAAAAGCTGCGTAACTGTTAGCCCACAATTACTAAAATAGAATTAACATCTTATTACGGTTAAAACATTGTTTTAAAAAAGTAATTGTTTAAACAATTTATTATCATTTTTAATAATATTATCTTTGATGAGTTGGTAGAATGTTGCGATTTTTCCCTGCAATTTTCAGCTGTTTGTCTATTTTTCATTAAGCGTGAATTAATATTAATTTTATTTAGCAAAAATAACTGCTTAAACAAATTATGGTTGTTTATGATTATCTTCATACATATCAATGCCAGATAGTTGCGGTATTTTCGGCAACTTTTACATTTCTGTCCCTTTTTCACGTATGTAGGTAATAATTAATTAAAGTTAACAAAAAAAAATTTAAACACTTAATAATTGTTTGTAAGTATCTTTTCTTAGATAAGTGCCAAAAAGTTGTGGTTTTTCCTAAAATCTTTAACTTTGCTTCGCCTTCTTTGTTATTAACAAATAATGAGTAAACATTAGAGAAAACTATATTTTAAATAATCACTTTCTTTTTCGTAAATATACTTTTCTGAAATAAAACATATATTTAAAATAAGCTTCAATGTTTCTACACGGTATCTGGCTTTAATTCTCTTCCTGCTAGAGATGAAAGTCAGAAACATTATTGACTACAAGTGGTAACACAGTACAGGAAGCAATTTTCTGACTACAGTAAGTCTACCTGATCTAGTGACATACTATAATCAATTAGTTATTTGTTTCGAGTCTTTTTAGTTTTAATATTCGAGGTTTTTTTTTTATCGACGAGACGTGTTTTCTCAAGGGCAGGAGGGGATGGCGTGGCTGATATTACAATGTTTGCAATTCCAAGTTTTTCTTTTACTCTTTTTAATAAACTTCTTGTTGTAAACCAAAACAGAAGTTTTACAAGTCATTTGAATACCTATAGTCCTTCCACCTACTCCTAATTACGCCATTCTTTGTGTTTTTGCCTCTTGTGCTAAATAGCTTTTTTTCTTTAAATTATTTTTTAAGCATTGGGAAAGGAGCGAAAATAATTCACTTAAAACAACAATACTATTTTTTAAATAATTTTTGTCGAGGTGAACTCATTCTTGGTTCATAATTAAAAAGGCGAACCTAAGTTAAAGATTTTAGAAAACACGACAACTTTCTAGCACTTAACTAAGAAAAGCTGGTTACAAAAAATATTAAAATTTTAAACAACTTTTGTGTTAACTTTCATTAATTATCACCTTGCTAAGTGAAAAAGGGAGAGAAAAATAAAAATGGCCGAGAAAATAGCATCTATCAGGGATTGATATGTATAAAGATAGTCACAGACAATAACAATTTCCCTTAAACAACCTTCTACCATTCAACATTCTTCCTAGTCAGCAAAGATAATATTATGAACAATGATAATAAATTGTTTAAACAATTACTTTTTTTAACTTAAATTAATTATTACTTCAATCCAATTGAAAATTTAACAAAAAGCCAGAAATTTAACAGAAAACGCATCTTTCTAGTATTCAAGTGAAATATTATTAAAAATAACACATTGTTTAAACACTTAATTTTCTTGACTCCGATTAATTATTTAACTTTTTTTAATACAAAATTGAACAAATGTCTCTAGGACATCCTTAATTTTTTTGCCCACTGGAGAATGTAGAATTCTCCACCAAAAACATTAATTTCCTATAAAAAAGGCGAATTTTCAACGACAAATAGTTCAAATGACAACAAACAAGAATACCTTTTTCAATCGAAAATGATATATTTGAATTTCCAATTTTTAAAAATTACTATTTTCAATAACAAAAAACTGAATTTTCAAAAGAATACATGAATTTTTCCGAATTACCTAGAAGCATTTTATATGTGAAAAGATAAATCTTTAAACAAAAAAAATTATTTTTGGATCAAAAAATCAATTAAAATGTAAAAAAACGGGGTTTCAACCAAAAACATGAATTTTCAACTAAAATGATAAATCTTCAATAACAACAAAATCAACTTTTAACGAAGCCGTTCAACTATTAAGTTGTAAAATTCGTTAATTTGAAGCTGCTAAATCCTTGAAAGTATAGAATTTTAAGTATTATTTTTAAATTGTTCAATTTCTCATTACAGTTTAAAATGAATTATTTAACTAAGCATTGGTTTTAACGATTTTTTCAATTTTAAAATGTTATTATACTAAATAAATTTGTTAAATTTATTATCTCCAGTTGTTAGAATAATATTGATAATTATAATATGAATAAATATACCAAATGAATTTAATATGTATTATTTCAATTTCAATTTATTATTATGTTTTTAAGAATTAGGGGTTTATATAAGAATAATTAAAGCATCAGCTACAAATTCAATATACAATTTTAAAGTATAAGTTTCTATTAAGAAAAATTGAGAGAAAAATGTTCTCATCAAGTATACATAGCTGGAAAGAAACTTTTTTAAATATATTTTTTGAAGCAATATTTTTTGACTTCTGACCTTAGTTTTATTAAAAACAAGTTAGTGCATTATTCACTTATTTTTTCTGTACAGAAAATTATATTGTCATTTTGAGACAACCGCAGGATTTCGTCGGGAGCGAGTGCTAATCTGGAAAATTGCACCCGCTCCCAGCGAAATCGCGGTAAAATTTCAGCCACAACTACGTCTCACGACCGTGAGATAGGTGGTTACAGTCTGTAAAGGAATCAATAAGACGATCCAGCAAAAGCCTCGTGCACCGTAAGAACACGGAGCGACCCAAGGACAACCGCCTTCTGCATTTTTCCCGCAAGTGTTTTAGCATATTGTTGACACGCAGGGATGCTTTTTAGGCCATTAGAAAGTGAAAGCTTAGCACCTCCAAGAGCGCAGATGATAGGGACGATTAGTTTAAGAGAATATTCCGGGTACAAACGTTGAAACTCCCTTATAAGGTCTCGATATCTCTCTTTCTTTTCATTTTCCTTCGTTATGATGTTTTTGTCAGCTGGTGCCGAAAATTCGATAACGAACATGGTTCGCTTCTCGAAGTCAAGAAGAACCATGTCAGGCCTCGAGTGAGCAACAGAAACAATTGTCGAGAATATAAAGTTCCAGTATATGCGGCACTTCCCATTCTGGACAATTGACTCGATTTCCCTAGGAGCATTTAGAGGAGCGATATTAAGGTTAATGCCGTAAGAGTGACAGAGATGGTAATAAAGCACTCTTAGTGCGGCATTGTGCCTTTGAATGTAGGTCGCTTCCGCGTGAGTTGGACAACTAAATAGTATGTGAGCTAAATGCTCGGGGTGTGCATGGCACGACCTGCATGTCTTGGCTCAAAATGTGGCGACGGTATGTTAAGGTGGAAATGACACCGTCTTGGCATGCAAAGATGAAACCCTCCGTACCAGACTTCAATCCGGGCGAT
>NC_046663.1:126265772-126269111 GCF_010883055.1 Belonocnema kinseyi
GCATAGATCTTAAGATCGTCAATGTAAAATACATGAGTGACCTTGTACTTTCGATCTGCAGGTTTGCCGCACAAGTACCCGTCGGAATGGCGAAGTGCTAGACACAGTGGCAATAATGTAAGGCAAAAGAGGAGTGGGCTCATGGTTTCGCCCTGAAAGACAACGCTCTGAAAGGTGACCATGTTAGTTGTCACACGATTTTCTCCAGATGAGATAGTAAATCTGGTTTTCCAAAGCGGCATCAATCTCTCTACGCAACCAACTATTTGCGGATGAACCTTTAAGATTTCCAAAAGACAGATGATAAGTCTATGGGAGGTCGAAACGAAAGCTTTCCGATAATCAATCCAGGCCATCGATACGTCACGCTGGTAGAATGCTGCATCTTTGCAGACACATCTATCGATGAGCAGGTACTCCCGACATCCGGCTACGCCTTTCTTTGAGCCTCGTTTTTCATACATTTCTTGCCACACAGGTTCAATTGCCCGAACAATCCTATCATTTAGGATAGCTGTAAATATCTTATAAAGTGTGTTCAGACAAGTTATTGGCCTGTAATTCTTCGGGTCAGCTCAGTTGCCTATTTTCGGCAGGAGTTTTGTGCGTCCTTCCACGAACTACTCTGGAATCGGCTCTTCCGACTTCAAATATGAGGTGAAAATACGGGCCAAATGCTGATGGGTTGAAGAAAATTTCTTCCACCAGAAGGTTTTGATACAATCTGGTCCTGGTGCAGAATAGTTCTTCATCCCTCTTAATACTTTTTTCACCTCCTCGGTAGTGATGGGTGGGCATTCTTTATCAGGTGTTATAAGGGCAACACATAACTCCTTGAAGCTACTCGTATTTATATTTGCTGAGTCTTCATCCAGTCTATGCTGAACTTCGTAGACTTCTCTCCAAAATACTTCGACCTCCTCTGCTTTGGGTGGGGGTTCGACAGTAACTGGAGGGTCTTGGAAGAGTCGAGATGGGTCGGAGAGAAACTGTTTATTTTCCCTGACCCACCTCTCCCTCCCCTCTAGACTTCTCTTATCGTCAGATAGTATCCGTATTCTCTCAACAATATGCTGCCCGATGGTCAGCAGTTTTGACTTGTTAAATGTGTGATAACGGTCCCGGAGTTCGCGCGCGAACTTTCGAACCTTGGCGGTAAAATTCCTGTCAGATGTGATGTAGTCAATCACACACTGAATGCGGGACGCGTACTGCCTTGCCCAGCCTATCTTTATGGCAAGTTGATGCATTCGTCTTTTGGTCTTATGATCAACTGTTGGTTTTGTTTTACGGTTCTCATCGGCCAAAGATCTCGCTGCATTATACACACAATAATTGATAGCCCAGAGGTCGGATTCTCCGGAAAAATGTCCAAGAAGCTCGTTATCCATTTCAGCCAGATCTTTAGGCTTGAGAGAAACGTTGGTGTTGATGTTTCTCCGGGTCGTAAAGCATCGCTCTTCATGTATTGGATGCCTGCCCGCGGTTGGTCTTAGTGTCGCACCTCTTTCTCTGTTACCGGCTTGTTCTAGCTGTGGTAGAGTAGGCGTTTCGCTTACATCGCTCCTTTTACGGAGTAGTTCAGCATGGTTTCGCAGACTTTGCTGCCAAAAGTGCGATATCTCCTGGTTTTTCTCGCACCACGGAGCATGCAGCCACGTCATGTAATCCCGTTCAGGGGCCACACTCGCATCGTAGCACTCTAGCAAGTCGTGATTCAATCGTTCCGTCCACCCAAAGGTCGCGAGATCCCGCCGATCCATCGCATTGAATCCATTTTCAATGGCTCCCCCAGCTCTAGATTGGTCGGCATTGTTGGCCGACACATTGTCGGGAGCCCTGCGCGTTCTGCTGTTTTGAACCGCACTTACTAAAACTATGTTTGGTGTTGTCATTGTTGTTCCGACGAGAAGCTAGGGAAAGGGGTTCGTCCATCCTTGTAGAGCCCCGCATGTAAGGATAAGGCTGCTTACTCTGAGAGGTCGCCCGGTATCCCAGAGTCACCGTTCTAGATACCTCACCCAGGTGCCATTCAGCTTTCGGCACGGTTTTCACACGCCCGCTTTGGGGTTAATTCCTTCGGGACCACCCCTGGACAATTGTCCGCGACTGCCTATTTATTTTTGTGACCATATTCAGCATATTTGTGAACAGATTTGAAAGTTTTTATTTTAGAAATGATCAGCATGAAATTTTTAAGATAACTTATTGAGTACATTTATCCATTTTTGTTTTAATATATTTATTTAACGCAAGTTATTTTCTAAAAAGAAAAAACTCAATATGTATTATATTTAATGTAAATATACTTAGAAAACATAAATAATTCTTTTTTATATTTTTATTGTTGTTTAGGGTGAATAGTTTCCGATTTCAAGCCTTTTAGGAAAAAGCCGATTATTTAATGCGAATTCATAGATATATATTCCATACAAGGCACAAGTCTATTATTTGTAATAAATAGATTATTAATAACAACAATGGTTTATTGTTGATTTATTTGATGAAAAATGATTCAATATACGTGTAAAATACTATTTATTATAAAAGATAAACTGTAAAATTTTATAGATAAAGAAACTACAATATTTATTGTAAGAACCAACTTTTCAGTATACTAAGATTTAGTATGGGAAATAAGAACATGTCTTTAATTAAAATAGATCAATTGAATATCTGGCTAAAAAATGATTTAGCCAGAACACGTCAAAACAAAACTTCCTTTTAATTTCGTATTAGATTCGTAACTAATAAAGAAATGTTATTTCCCCACTCCCTTTCTTCCACCGCCCTTTTATTTAGGGACTGATGCACCTAAATAGTTATCCTCAAAACAACAATAGTTTAATCTAGTTACTCACGTGGTCGTCGAAGTTTGAAAGATTTTTGAATAGAAGTTCTTGTACTAATGTTGGAAGTATTATAAAAGTAAATTTTTTATCTTATGGTTTGAGTTTCAGTGCACATTTCCGAACAAGTTGTTTTTATCGCTTCGGAGTAATATTTATAAATCGACAGTGTTTTTGAAAACTCTTAACGATGGCTGACGAAGCGAAAAATCAAGTGATGAAAATTAAATTCGAAGACAAATTCAGTGCCCTCAAAATTGCAGAAAACTCGTCGCGTATTTCGAATTTATAAAGATATATTTAGAAAATAACTTGCGTTAAACAAATATATTAAAACAAAAATGGATAAATGTACTCAGTAAGTTATCCTAAAAATTGCATGCTGATCATTTATATAATAAAAACTTTCAAATCTGTCCACAATTGCGATCTGTAGACTACCTGGAATTGTCAATTCTCGAGCCAGCCTACTCTGCAGTGGGAAAAGTAA
>NC_046663.1:126269211-126277516 GCF_010883055.1 Belonocnema kinseyi
ACAAAAATCAACAGTTGAATCAACAACAGACGAATTTTCGACAAAATAAACTGTTACACTTTTAACTATACTACGGAAAATTCCATGATGCTAGCTAGCCAGTTTCAAAACCTAAACTAAAATTTGCGAAAACTTATTCTAATTTTAATCTTTTGATTGCAAGTAACATATCGTTGGAACCGCAAATAAACTTAAAGATCGAATATAATATTTTTCAATTGCTGATTACAAAATTATAAAATTTGTATGTTCCGTTTTTTATCAGATGTTATTCCTCATGATGACAAAAGGGCCCCCCGCAGGCAATGCTGGACACAGTACTCTCGGTCAATCAGCGACGTAAAGGGAAGTCGACTGAAGAGGGTACGTCGAGCAGGTATACCGCGATCAAATGAAAATCGCTGTACTGAATATTTTGAAAAATTGAATTTAATTTAAAAGATATTTAGATCTTTTACAAGTTGTGAAAAAACTAAACAATATTTTAGAAAGTATCGGATATCTTTCCAAATTTTAACATATTTTTAAACTCTTGACAGTTTTAAAACTCATGAATATCTTTTAAAATTATAATGATTTTTTTAATGTTTAAAAAAATCTTGCTATCTTACGTCAAGTGCCTTACAATGTTCTAATGTCGTTTTTTTTTGGAAATTTGTTTCATGTTTTGAAATCTTTTTTAATTTCCTCTTAGATTTCATTTTTTTTATAAAAAATTGTTTTTAATTTTCCCATGTTTATAATCATTCCATAGTATATAAGAGACAAGATAATTGTTCGAAAATAGGATATATTGATTAGAAAAAGTAACAAATTTCCTATTCATATTTCGAAGAGATAATTCAGAACGAAAGTTAACCAAGAATTACTCAAATTTTCAAAACGACCTGAAAGTGGCATCAGAAGCTGGCATATCCTTTCGCTCGTAAGTATATACAGGGTGTCTAAAAAGTCCCGGGACGGTTGGATATTTCCTCATGTAGAATATTTTTCAAAAAACTGAAGGTCAATCCTGAAGTAAATTTCAACGAGGAATTCAATGTTGACCTTCATTTTGACCTTGAAGTTGACCTTCATAGCTTTTTGAAGGTCACCTTTGTTTTTTAAATGGAAACCGCCTTTTTACATCTGCAATCGATAGAGCAGAAAATTCTACGTTCAGGTACGTACCCAAGTCATAGGTGAATTGTAACGTTCAAGGTCAGTTAGAGGTTATTTGAAATTAACAAAGTTTTCCAAGAAGTCAGTGCAATTCCTGAAGTAAATTTCAACCAGAAATTCATTGGTGAGCTCTGTATTGATCTTGTTGATGATCTTCAACGTTTTTTTCAAGCATTTTACGTTTACGTTTAGCATTACCCAGGAACAACGACGTGGACGTAGTAAATTCTGTTCCCTTTGGGGTGCTTGATTAGCGTGAGTCCCCTTGCCTCTCACGCTTCAGTGAAGATGTTCGAACTGAAAACCTTGAGCTTCCTAAAAAAAAGCTACGCGATTGTAAAAACGAGTTACAGCATTACGAATCATCTCCCTATAAATCAAAGTAGCCTGTTGCAGAATCCGATTCTGCAATTCGTCTAAGCTTTGCGGTTGCGTTGAGTATACTTTGCTCTTTAAATAACCCCAAAGAACATAGTCGAGAGGCGTCCGATCAGGAGATCTAGCAGGCCACTCGATTTCACCCCTTCTTCCAATCCACCTTTGAGGGAACTGAGTATCCAAATATCTTCGAACCTCCCTAACGTAATGAGCCGCTGCTCCGTCCTGCTGGAACCAAATATTTTGAAAATTATCACCTGTAGTCTCCCTTATTCTTGGTACAATTTGGTTTCTGAGAAGCTCTTCATATGCACGGGCATTGAGATTACCATCGATGAAGAAAGGGTCTATCAATGTATCATTCAAGATACCGGCTCAAACATTAATCTTTTGTGGATATTGTGTGTGACTCTCCAACATCCAATCAGGATTTGTGTCGGACAAATATCTACAATTTTGCCTGTTAACTTCACCTTTTAAAGTGAAAGTAGATTCATCTGAAAATACTGTATTGTACAAGAAAAGAGGATCTCTATCAATTCTGTCCATCGTAATTCCACAAAATTCAACCCGACGATCAGGATCGTTTTCATTGAGCTCTTGTACCAGATGAACTTTTTAAGGATGGAAATTAATGCTTTTTAAAATATTTCGCACTGTCTCAGGAGCAACGTAACGCTCATCACTAGCTCGACGTAAACTAAGGTGTGGGTTTTCAACAAATGCTTGGGCTATGTCCATCTGCATCTCCTCATATCCGACAGGTTTTGGCCGACCACTTCTCTGAAGGTCCTTGATAGATCCATGATTCATAAAGCGCCTTACAGTTCCTTCAATTATTGATTTTGAGACAGGATTTAACCCTTCTCCATTACGGAAAGTGCATTTAAAAAGCAAACGAACTTGATCATAAGATCGAACTCGATCTCCCCAACCACGCATCATTAATACAGATGCCCTCTCTCGTTCCGAAAGTTTAGCTTGCGCCATAATAATCTTTTAGCGAAAGATAGTCAGTATGTACTGGTAATACGTAAATTTAGTTTCGATTCGTAATATTCGAATGGAAAAACGGTATAGAACTTATGGTATCGCCTTAGGTATTGACTTAGGTATCCAAAAACGGTATAGGACTGTATAACTCTGAGGGGAGGAACAGAACTCTCACCAGAACACCTGAAACTTTTAATGAAAAATTTCCTTATGATTTTACAATACTCAAAACGCTGTAACCAAGATCAATACAGAGCTCACCAATGCATTTATCGTTGAAATTGACTTCAGGAATTACACTGACCTCTTGAAAACTTTGTTAATTTCAAATAACCTCTAACTGACCTTGAACGTTACAATTGACCTATGACTTGATTACGTACATGAACGTCGAATTTTCCGCTCTGTCGATTGCAGATGTAAAAAAGGGGGTTTCCATTAAAAAAAAACAAAGTTAACCTTCAAAAAGCCATGAAGGTCAACTTCAAGGTCAAAATGAAGGTCACCATTCAATTCCTCGTTCAAATTTACTTCAGGAATGACCTTCACTTTTTTGAAAAATATTTTACCTGAGGAAATATCCAACCGTCCCGGGACTTTTTACACACCCTGTATATCTTATTTTCTTTACCTGCTTTGTCCTAATGAGGGATAATAGAATTTTCCGTAAGATGGCTAAAAATGCAACAGCTTATTTTATAGAAAATTCGTCTCTTGACAATTCAACTGCTGAATTTGGTTGAAAACGTAGTTAAATATTAAACAAAACAAAAATTACTTAAGTTTTAATTTGAAGCGTGCGTGAAGTCTTTAAACTTTTTAATTTATAGCAAAATTAAATATTATTATTTATTATTTAATGAAACATTAGTAATTATTAACCATCTATTTAACTAAAAATATACAGTGGCGTGCAAAAGTTTTGGGCCACCTTTTTTTATGACTGAATAAATTCTCTTAATATTAATTAAACCGGAGCTAAAAAAATGTTTCTTTAAAAGGTTGATTGTTTTCGAAATTTTGTTTAAAATAAGCCCAGGGTGAAGCCAATTTGTCTAGTTTTTAAGTAGATATTGTAAAAATACTGTAAATTTCCATGTTTTCTTAAATTTTCAAAAACTTCCGAAATAGTCAACATTTTTAAATGTTCTTTGGCTCATTTTGAAGCTTTTTCACCGTATCACAACAGCTTATGAGTATGAATCGTAAGAAATTTCTTTTCGAATTGCAAGAACTGAAAGTTTAAATAAAAAGTTGGAAAAATTGAAATATTATTTTTCGTAACGAAAATATTTTTGTAAAATATATGAAACATATGATCATGAAGTTTATATGTAATTTCCCCCAAAAATATATTTATTTAACTTTTATTCTGACTTGCCTACAGATAAGATGTTTTCAAATTTATCCAACTTTTTTATCAGAACTTCAAGTTCTTACAATTCGAAAAGAAATTTTTCTATTCTAAACACTTTACTTTTAAAATCAGTTTTAAACTGAAAATATTTCTTGTTTAATAGTCATCACTATTTGAATGTTTTAAAATTATTTGTGAAACATATTTTCCAAATAATTAGTTGGTAAATTTGAAGAGTATTTCATGAAATCAGTGAGGTTACTTTAATACTTTGTTGAAATTACTTTCGAGTTCTAATTTTTACGACTTTTTTGTTGTAATTTGAGAAATAGCGAGCATTCAGTAAAATAATATGATGCAATTTTCTTAATTTGTTATGTATAATTGTAATTTACTATGCATAATTGTGTAATTGTTACCAACTCCGATCTTCTCTACCGACTTTATGAAATTGTGGGCAGTATCCATTTCATCGCGGTATACCTGCTCGTCTTACCCTCTCCACTCGACTTCTTCTCACGTCCCTGACTGAGCGAGATTGCTATGCCGGGCTTTGCCAGCGAGGGCCCCCTTTGTCCTAATGAGGCATAAAATGCCATGCATAAAAATGTTATAGTTTTGCAATCAGCAAATTCAAAATATCATATTCGGAATCTGTGTTTTTTTGCGATTCCAACGATATTTAACTTGCAATTAAAATAATGAAATTAGAATAAGTTTTGGCAGATATTAGTTTGTTTTGAGCCTGACTTGATAGCATTATGGAATTTTCCGTAGAATAGTTGAAAATGCATCAGTTTATTTGGTTTAAAATTCGCCTGTTGACAATTCAATAGAATATACGGATTTTCACCTAGCTACCTAGAAGAATATTATACTTGAAACCAAGTTATACACATAGAGATTTAGACATACACATTAATTTTATAATATTAAAAATGATGGTCGATTCTTGGACAATCGAACATAACTAGGGGGTGAAAAAAAGGATTTTGAAAAATAAGGGCCACACTAGTGTATTAAGCACAAGGGCAATTTATTAAAAGGAAATTAAACTTCACTTTCCAGGGAATAGAATTAAAATGAATATACTTATTATAGTAGATTATAACATGGAAAATATAAGTATTTGGTTTCAAGTATAATATTCTTCCAGGCAGTTAGGTGGAAATCCCTATATTGTATTAAATTGTCAACAGGCGAATTTTCAACCAAATAGACTGTTGCATTTTCAACTAGTCTACGGAAAATTCCATAATGCTATCTAGTCAGGCTCAAAACAAACTAATATCTGCCATAACTTAGTCTAATTTCAATATTTTAGTTGCAAGTTAAATATCGTTGGAATCGCAAAAAAACACAGATTCCGAATATGATATTTTGAATTTGCTGATTGCAAAACTATAACATTTTTATGCATGGCATTTTATGCCTTATTAGGACAAAGCCCATCCCCCCGCTGGCAAAGGCCGGCATAGCAATCTCGCTCAGACAGGGACGTGAGGAGAAGTCGAGTGGAGAGGGTAAGCCGAGCAGGTACACCGGGATGAAATGGAAATCGCCCGAAATTGTACCCTGATTCGTCAAGTGAGTAGCAGGTAGCGGGCCACGGTGATCAAAATTCGATTTTAATGAAAAGTTCGAACACTCTACATTTTTCTGCAATTCGTGTTGATCTGGTACCTATAGAGTGCAAAAATATGAAATTTAAAAAAATTCACTGGCCACCTTTGGAATAGTCGACAAAATAAGGCGTTACAGTAGAAGTAGGGGAACCTAATATGGGACTACTCTACACAAGCAGCTAAATCTTTTTATCATGAATGAATTATTCGACGTGTGAAGGCTCATTATATAGCTGCGCATTTAGTTTATTCGTTATAAAATTATTATACATGTATAATACATATTAATAGTCATCACATATGAAAATAATATGATATAAGTAGTATTAATTATCTTATAAATATAACTCATAATTTAATTTCAAATACAGTGACATTTTATTTCGATAAATTGCAAAACTTTCCATTTTTTATATCGTGAAGTCGTAAATCTGTGCATGCGTTTCATTTTATTTGACGTTTACATATGTCTTTAATATGTATTTAATAATTTGGCAATAGCTAGCTATCAAGTACAATGTAGTAGTAGAAAAATGACATTATCGCATTCGAAAATATGTATTATACGTGTATCATAATTATATAACGAATAAAATTAATGCGCAGCTATATAATGAGCCCTTCATTTAAATCGGATTTTGATCACCGTAGGGCACGTAAGCCACCTTTGATTTTAGTTCCCGCAGAAAAACAAATACACACATAGGGCGCGCTTTTGGACCTTTAATTTTAGTTCCCCGAAGGCTAACGCACATAGGGCGCGTTGCGGTAAGTCAGTCTAAATTAAATGCACGGCATAAGCAATCTCCCACCTCACCTCTGCTGATACGTATGTCAGACCAAATTTTTTAATTTGCATTTCAAGCGCAAACATTAGTTTTTGCATGATTTGTGCATAATGCTCGTGAACAGTTTTTGTTGTTTTTGCCCACTTTGATAAATATAAACCTCATAGATAGCACATTGACAACATTGAAAATTGCTTGCAGGGTTTTGCAGCACCGGAACAAAGCAGAGACATGGACTTTATTACCTCCTCTTTGATTTGCAAAAACTTTCAGAGCGATACCTCATTTTGTTTAGGGATCGTCCACAAATTACGCAAGACGTTTTTCTTTTGTTTGAATAAAGACGAGCATAAAATTGCTGTGAAGTTGAGGACACAACGATATAAACAAAAGAAAAACGTCTTACGTAATTTGTGGACGATCCCTTAGACGTAAGTTGGGAAAGAAAAATTGAGGACCAGGTTTGGTCACGTGACCTTCTCGTCACATGGCCTCAAACACATGAAATTCTTTACAATTGTTGTGCAAACCTTTGAATGGTTTGAAATGTTTATGAATTTATTGAAATCTTTTACAGTATGTAAAAACTAGATAAGTTCTTCACATTTGTGTGAAATATTTTGGAATCTTTGAAAAATGTGCAACATTTTTGAAACCTTTCAAAGAGCTGTTAATTTTTTTGAAATAGCTTGAAATTTTTATGAATTCTTAAAAATATTCGTACAATAATCGTCCTGAAATTTTGAAAATTTTTTGAATCAGTGGAATATTGGAAATTTCTTAAAATCTTGTAAAGACTTTTGCAATCGTTTAAAATGTTTGAAATTCTTATACAATCCTTTAAATATATCGATTTCTTTGTAAATCTCTTGTCATCTTTTAAAGTATTTAAAATCTATATATCTGAAAATAAATAAAGCCTAGGAGCTCTGTAAGTAATTTTTTCCAGCAAGAAAAAACTTTCTTATGTTCAAAATATACTTCCAAGAAAATTGAAATTTGAGATTGAAAATTGAGATTTACATTAACTCGTCGTTCTGAAGGATCTGACCTTTTCAATTTTTTTGGAAGCACATTCTAAATAAAAAAAACTTTTTATATGTTAATGAAAAATATTAATAATTTTAGAGCTTCTATATTTCTTTTAATTTTGGGAACTCCATACAAAAATTAATTTTTCCCATATGAGCTCAAATAAAAAATCTGCAGAAATTTAAAAAATGGGCACATTATGTAGATTAATAAACAAAAACAACATTCACGATTTTTCCAAAACTCTGTACGGGAAAAAATATCCATTAAATTTGATAGAACTAATCCTATAGTAGAGGATACGATGGGTAGTTTAAAAAAAGTTGAAATCGTCTTTGTTTTACATTGCGTTGAAATATGCAACGAAATGCGTAACGAAGTTCTATAAAATTTATAGGCCGAGGTGACGTTATCTCTATTAAAAGGCAGGTTACGAAAAAAGGAAAATAGTTCTATAAAATCTAAAATTCTGGCTAAAATACAGTCTACATCGAAGAAATCTCGAAACTATAGAGAACAGTTCTATAAAATGGGAACAGATTTTTCGCCGCAAAAAATTAATCACTAATATTATTATATTATTACTATTATACTTTAATATTTTTTCACATGTTTAAGTACATAATTATTTACTATTACACAATCACTACACTGTTTATAATCGCACGCTACCAAAATTTTTGTTCGCCGCGGGGTTCGAACCCTATAAGTTTCGCATTCCTATTTCCTAACGCCTAAAGCCTCTCCGCTAACCTATCTGAAAGCATTACAACAAAAATCTGAAATATAACCGACAGCTATGCACGACCGTCTGCAAATTTCTGTGAACCATTCTATAAAAAATATTGCTACGCTTATAATAATATATGTACTAAGATTATAGATTTTAGAAATATTATAAATTATTATTGAAAATTTTATGTGATTTAACAAGATTTACACTAAATTCAAAAATATTTTAAGATATTATA
>NC_046663.1:126277616-126290185 GCF_010883055.1 Belonocnema kinseyi
TTAAGAAATTTATTAGAATTCAAAGGATTTCTACAAATTTCCAAAGATTTCAAGATATTTCACAGACTTTAAAGAATTCAAGAACATTATTTATATTTTAAAATTACTTTAAAGTCTTAAAACTCATTTAAATTCTACCGAAATTCCTACAAAATTCTTCAAAATTAATTAAAATCTCTTAAATTCATTAGAAATATCTTGGACTCTTTAAAATATTTTGATATCTCTTAAAATGCGTTTATAAATTTAAAAAAGTTTTAATCAAATAACTCCGGTTAAATCTCTTGAAATTCCTGAATGTTTGTTTAAATACTTTAAAATATTTTTAAATTACATGAAAATCCTTAAACTCTTTTGATTTTTTTAAAATCATTTAAAATGCATTGTAAGATTTTAAATTGCTTTACTCACTTTTTAAACCATATTAAATCCACGGAAGTGACATAAAATCCCTAAAAAATCACTAAAAATCTCTTGGACTCATTAAAAGTATTTTAAAGTCTCTAAAATCTCTTGAAAATTCTTGTGCTTTTTGAAAGTTTTCTAAAATCTTCTAAACTTCTTTAAAATTACTTGAAATATTTTAAAATTCATTCATAAATTTTTTTCTTTTTTAATTAAAAAGAATTTTTAAATCCCGTTAAATTATGTTGAAATACATAAAATACTTTTAAACACTTGAAAATATTTTGTTATTACAAAATAATACATACATTCTTTTGAAATTTTTAAAAAACATTGTAAATAATTTGGAATCATTAAAAACTTGTAGAGCGTAAAGGAAAATTGAGGAATATGTTAAACATTAAACAAAAGCTTTGGCTGTGGCGAGGGACGCGGGGAATCTCGCTACCTTTGCACAGTGGGGACTTGCAGCTACACTTTATACTCTTTATAGAACTGAGGACTATAGATCTTATATTGAAGTACTCCACAAACACTCGATACCTACAATCTAATTTTTATGAAATTTATACAATATCTGTGACATTTGTTCAAGATTCGCTCTTATCCCCGACTATAGAAATAATTCAGGAAAGATTAATGTGCTTTTTTCCGTGTTCGATTAAAAATGTTTTACATTTTATTCTGACTAAGCCCAACCTTAATATATGCACATTATAAGAGACACAAAAGGAAAATTGTCAGTGCTAATGCGTTTCCGAAGTATACAAATTTTTATACACATGAATATACAAATAAAGATACATGAATGCCGCAACCGTGAATTATAAATTCGACTGCGTGATGATCATATGAGTTTATGATTCTTATCACTGACTAATATGTACTTATTATACATTCAAATTTCATAAAATTAAAAAAATATAGTACGCTCAACAAAAATTCTGGTTGCACCAACCAGAATTCTGGTTAATTCAATTAGAATGGTGTTAAATATGCCTTTACTATAAATTCTGGTTAAAAGTATCAGAAGTTTGTGGTTAACAATTTTCTGGTTAACTTTACAAGAAATTCGCGTAAATTTAACCAAAATTTTTGGTGAGGTTAAACAGAAATCTTTACTCGACAGTTTTCTGGTAGCTTGAGAGTACAACGTTCTGGTGAAGATAGCCAGATGTTCTGGTAAGCTCCACCAGGTACTTTGGTAATCATCGATTTTCAACTATTGAATTTCGATACTCTCCTACCTTCATGGACCCTCTCTAAAATTACGTGGACCACATGTTACACTTTTCCAAAGAAAATAAAGTAAGACAAGTTTCCCACAATAGTGCTCAGCAAATATGTTCCACTACGCTAAAATTTTGTCTTTCTATAATCTATATGTGGATATGTGTATTTTATTAATAAATGGCGATTGATACAACACTCGAAGCAAAAGTTGCATATTGTTGATGCGTTCTGTTTCTAAAACTAATCGTTAAGAGTATTTCTTTCGTGACTTTACATAAAATGCATGTGGATCACTTGGTCATTTCCAAAATTCTCGATCACTCACCTTGTTATTTATTATCTACCGCTTTAATATTTTCGAAAATATTTTTCAAAGATACCCAATAAATATTTCCTTCGTTTGGAAGTATTCCTGTACACTGTTAAAAATGTTTGGAGTTCTAACACAGATCTACCAGAATTCTACAATACAATCGTAAGGTAAAATTGCAACCATGGTATTGGAATAACGAAATGGCAATACATGTATTGTAAAACTTGTAAATCGCGAAGTCATCGTCCAGCATTCCAATACATGTATTAAAGCATTTGTAAGACGAAAATTGTGCACAAGGAAATTACCAACAGCCAAAATTACTTGAAATGGTGAGTCAACGATTCGGGTGCACCAGGTCGAGCACCAGGTAGTTTAATACGTATTCTACGAGACATTTTAAAAAATTTAAATTTTGTGAATGATGAAAACAGTTTCAAATGGTTAGTCGACAACTCGGGTGCATCAGGTGGCGCCCCAGGTATCTCAGCACGTATTCTACGAGAACTTTTTCAAAATTTAGATTGTTTCAACAGCCAAAATAACTGAAAATTGTCAGTCAACGATCGGGGTGCACTAGGTCGAGCACCACGTAATTTAATACGTATTCGACGAGAATTTTTTCAAAATTTAGATTGTTTAAACGGACAAAATTACTAAAAATTGTGAACCGACGATCCGGATGCACCGGTTCGACCACCAGGTAGTTTAATATGTATTCTACGAGAACTTTAAAAAAATTTAAATTTTGTGAATAATGAAAACAGTTCCAAATGGTTAGTCGATGACCCGGGTGCATCAGATCTATCATCAGGTAGTACAATACTACCTGGTTCTTACTACGACCTGGTTCACCCGGGTTGCCAACTCACTATTTAAAATTGTTTTTATTATTCACAAAATTTAAAATTTTGAAACGTTCTCGTAGAATACGTATTATACAACCTGGTGCTCGACCTGGTGCACCCGGATCGTCTACTCACAATTTTTAGTAATTTTAGCTGTTGAAACAAACTAAATTTTGAAAAAGTTCTCGTAGAATACGTATTAAGCTAACTGGGGCGCGACCTGGTGCACCCGGGTCGTCGAATCACGATTTGGAATTGTTTTCATTATTGACGAAATTTTAATTTTTTTAAAGTTCTCGTAGAAACGTTTTAAACTACCTTGTGTTCGACCTGGAGCACCCGGATCGTCGACACATAATTTCTGGTAATTTTGGCTGTTGAAACTATCTACATTTTGAAATAATTCTGGTAGAATACGTGCTAAGATACCTGGGACGCGACCTGGTACACCCGAGTCGTCGACTGACCATTTGGAATTGTTTTCATTATTGAAGAAATTTTTATGTTTTTAAAGTTCTCATAGAAAACGTTTTAAACTACCTGGTGCTCGATCTGGTGCAACCGGATCGTCGACTCACATTTTTTAGTAATTTTAGCTGTTGAAACAATCTGAATTTTGACAAAGTTGTCGTAGAATACGTACGAAGATACCTGGCGCGCGAACTGGGGCACCTGGGTCGTCGAATCACCATTTGGAATTGTTTTCGTATTTGCCGAAATTTTTATGTTTTTAGAGATCTCGTATAAAACATTTTAAACTACCTTGTGTTCGACCTGGAGCACCCGGATCGTCGACAAATAATTTCTAGTAATTTTGGCTGTTGAAACAATCTAAATTTTGAAATAGTTCTCGTAGAATACGTGCTAAGATACCTGGAGCGCGAACTGGTGCACCCGAGTCGTCGCCTGAGCGTTTGGAATTGTTTTCAGTGTTTACAAAATTTAAATTTTTAAACATTTCTCGTAGAATACGTATTATACTACCTGGTGCTCAATCTGGTGCACTCGGATTGTCGACTCACAATTTTTAGTAATTTTGTCTGTTTGTACAATCTAAATTTTAAAAAATATCTCGTAGAATACGTGCTAAGCTACCTAGTGCGCGAAAAAATTCACCCGGATCGTCGACAGAAATTTGTTTGCCAGCAATAAGTGTTCTCAGAAATGATCATATTTGTTGTACTAATTTTTCTCTTTAACATGCGTCGAGATATCTAGCTACTAGATTTGTATTATAAAATTCCAAGACATGTAAGGTAGCATAATAATGCCAGAATTTGGAAGCTACAACATTGTGTATTGCAGCGTTACCTTACGTTTCGGAAATAAATTTCTAATATATGTAGTGGAAGTTTCCAACAGAAATTTTTAACAGTGTAGCACTGGTGTTCAGACGGATAACGCGCAATTTTTTCTTACAATGCAACTAAATTCACGGTTCGCTATGATTATTTAAAGTTATATAACTGAAAATTCAATCAACAAATCGCGATTGTTCGAGAATTGGACATTCACGCTCAAGTGTCACTTGACACGTCTAGCAACATCGCTTAAGACAAAAGACAGATTTCTGGATATCAACCATAAATAATTAACTAAAATTTTGTAGTCATATTAACAATAAGTTCGGATTAAAATAACTAGAATTGTTTTAATCAGAAGCGTCTAGTAACTTTAAAATATAACTTTTTCTTACATTCGATTTTATAACTATCCAGACAAATATATTTTAATGGTGAACCGTAAAAATAAGACGACAAAAAATTTTGAAATTATACTTTCAAAAATAAAAAATTAAATTAGTGTTAAATTCTTTAAACTCTAAATAAATAAAAAACGATAAATATGAAGTAAAATAAATCAATATATTCTATTCTTATAATTGACAAAATAAATGTTTCATTATAACAAAATTATATACTAATACATGAAAGTTAAATATTTGAAGTAAACAAAACATAGTCGTGTTTGATATAAAATTAATCAATAATAGATAAAAAAGTATAATATTTATTCATATTTAGACTTTAACTATTCATTGAAGAACGCAAATTAGCATTAGCGCTACATAGTGGCAAAAGAACGCTCCTGTGAGCTGCCCGGTCCACTAGCGCACATCTACTGCGTTCATTGGAAAAACCGAGAGACGAGACAAACCGAGGAATGGGCCCGGGAAAACGAGACGGAACCGAGGAATGAACGAGATTAAAGCGAGCCAGACTCGATATTTCTCGTCTCGGATCGCATCACCAATACTTTGAATGCTTCAATTTTTACTTTATTTTTTCATTCTTCAAATTCAAATTGTTTAGCTTTAGTGTTCGAATTTTTTAATTTTATTGACGTGAATAATGTTCGCTAACCGAGGTAAAAAGGTCATTTTGTTTCTTTAATTAAAATGGCCACCCTGATATACGTACGCACATACTTAAAAACCAGTACTTTCATCAAGTTTGATATCCGAGCACAAAAATGTTCACGTTCATGATAACATTATAAAACCAAAATGGCACAAATACAAACAATTTTTTTTGAGACGAAAGCACATCAAAAATGGTTAACGCGGCCCTGATTTTGTATAGTTTGGAGAGTCCCGAGATAGTACGAAGGCGGGACTGTAAATTGTAAATTCGAAAAATTCTAGTTAAATAATGTCAAATTTTACTTAAAACATGTTCTAAAATAAAATTTAATAATATTAATTAATGTTTGAAAGAATTTATATAATGAATCAATAAAATTCTATTCTGAAAATATGGAGTTTACTGTATATAAAACTACAAAATAATTTGAATTTCTAATGTTTATTACTATATAGGTTTAATTAGATTGAATATAAACGTTATTTGACAACAACAAAAATAAGTAACAGTAAAAAATGAATGTTCCCGTTATTTCTCGTAAATTCTCGATAAACTCTTACATTCTCGGTAACGTTCGGTAACTTACTCTGTTACCTTCTCCAAATTTAAGTTACTGAGAATTTTCTAGCTCTAGTGTTGAGGAGAACTCTAGTGCCCCCATTGAACATTTACTGGTACTTCATATCCCAGTCGCTAAGAAACTTTATTCCACGAAAATACATTTTTGATTGGGGGGGGGGGGGAGCTAATAACTGCTTTTTATCGCGGTTTTACAATTGGTAACTTCCCGCAAGCAATACATTCCTCGAAAAGTGAAAATTCTGTACATGTGTTACAAAAAGAATTTTTTTGTAATTAAACTCTAGAGTATTTTTTAATCTCAACAAAAAGCTGTCAATCCTATTAGATCTACGAATGGAGAAAATACATTAAAAGTCTCTATAATAATTCTAAAATCTTAAACCTAAAGAATTTTGCAACACACATTCATAAAACTCTGTTACTTTAGAAGTATTTCGAAAAATTCTGAACATGTGTAAACATAAAATAGACCTAAACTTTTTAATGTGTGTATTTTGATTTCTGCAAGTAGCCGCTTACACGACAGGTAGAATGCCAGCAAATGCTCATGTGCGCAGTACAATAACGAGTCTATAATACTCCTAGGATTCACATGGGCTTACAATCGTACACTGCAGAGGCACATTTTCTGTCACCTGCATGCGTTTATGGCCGCGTCAACCTGGCCTCAAATGCCAGGCGTTAAAAATGAGTAAATCTTGCACGTTTTAGTACGTCGCGGCGGCAATACAGTACAAATCATAAGCAATATTGGAACTTCGAGAGGACGCTTTTGTTCTTCGTCATCACAAATGCATAGTTTAGCTCTCAGGGGCAGAAAGGAAAGTTTGAGCGAGTGGGTAAGTGAAGAAAAAAACGAAAGAGGTTGAAAAGAGATTCAAAGATGATGAAGAGCAGTAAACTGCAGGATATAGAAAGGGGAGACGTGTACATATAAGGCGACTGAAGCGTAAGCCGCAAGGACGAGCAAATGGCCGTACTGGCAGGCACCAGTGACAAGCGGTAAATCATAGTTTTATGGCTTCTCTTTATGTGGCCCTTATTCGCGGCACTCAACGAGTACCTCAACATTTTTACGTCTTACACTTTTTAAGTCTGGTATCCTTCACGGATGCGTCGATGCGTGGGCGTACTTAACGGGAGGCCTTAAGTGTGGTTTCTGAACCTAGAGGCCGCTTAAAGTGGTGCGCCCCGTGCGTTTGACAGCGATGATTAAAAAGTGTAATTAAAACCAAGGCGAGCCAGAGATAGGTAGATGCTGAAAAACACCTAGCCGGAAGTAAGTACTTCCAAGTCTCATATTTTCTTCCACGTGAATGAATTTATCAACGAAAAGTAGGTGTAATATGCATATTCTGTGCAAATGATTAAAGTAGTAAATTTCATTGGTGCAATTGCAGAATAGGGGCGTCACCTGTTTTTTGGCTGGAAAAATAGTATTTTTCTGCAAAAGACTGTTAGAATCTTTAACTGAACGATAAATGAAGCAATTTGATACAACAGAATTTTAAAATTATTGTTACTTTTGTTACTACGATAATTTAACTGTGAGTATGTCACATACAAACGGCCAGAAACACTCCTTTGACAGAAAAAAATAATATTTTTTTCCCTACGCTTTCCCAACATTTTGTGGGGGCGAGAAGACATCCCTATCACTAGTAAGAAGAATAATGTTGGTCAAATCACTAACCATTTCCAACTTCTCGTTTAATATGATCATTGCGATATATCGAGACAGAGCCATATTTGAGACATCATAGTAACAAAAGTAACAATAATTTTAAATTTTTGCCTCATAAAACCAATTCATTTAACGTTCAACTAAAGATTCTAATAGTTTGTAGCAAAAAAATGGTTTTTCCTTCCAAAATAGAGGTGACGCCCCTTTTCTGCAATCTAACCATTTCATTAATTAGTATCATATCAAATAATGATTATTTTTGGATACTTCAAATTATGTTTGATAAAGGTGATCTTACCGTGGCCCTGAATGTATTTTATTTTTCAAAGTTGGAGCATACTTATCTTCCTCCCTCATTTCATGATACACTTCAATGTAATGCCAATTTCGGTGTTAAGGATCACAGAAAATCGCCGATCCTCCAGTGTACATCGCGCGGGTACATTCGGAGAATCTAAGGGAAAAGCATCATTTAGACACTGTTTTTTCTCAACCAGTGCAACGTGAAGTGTCATCTACAAACTGTAAGTCACCTGTCAAGATCATTTTGTCGGTCGTTATTTGAGTGAAACAAATGTTAATAAGCAGGTGAGTTATAATAATAATTACCTAACTTTTTATTTCCTCTCATTTGCCAGCGACTAAATAGTCTTGGAATAAAAAGTAGTACTTGGCGTGATATAATATCCCAATGTTAGGTTAGTCAAAACCTACTATATGACATTCAAACCATCAAAGCCGGGATGTACAAACTAAGTCGTGACCGTCTACATCGAAATTGATGCCTGGTCGTTCGAACAAATTTCCATTAGATTTTCTGTGGATGATTAAAGGTATCTTAGATATCTAATCTTGCAGTGGCTAGTGTCATAAATGAAAGATAAGGTAAATACAATTGTATAATAAAAACAGAAATTTGTTTTTCGCGATGAGTAGGGATGTAAATTTGCATGAAACTTTAGCCTGATGAAAAGTTTCATGAAACATTGGGAGTTTCGTGAAACATTGCAATGTTTAAAATATAGCGGCGGGAACATTCAAACTGATAAGATAAAAGCCTATTAGGTATTTTCACTTCAATAAACAGCTGACTTCGCTTCGCAGATTGCTGAGGGGAGAATAAGGGGCCAAATGTATGGGATTCAGCTCATTTTTGCCCTATCTTGCTAACATCTTCGTAAAATAGTTTTTATTTTTTAATTACTATTTAATGAATTTATAAAATAATAATGATGATTAATTACAAATATATTACAGAAATAAAGTTTTGTTCCATGCATTTGTACCATTTCTCCCCCTCAGCTTTTAACAAAGTGAAGTTAGCTGATGGTTGAAGTGAAAATACCTAATTGAGGATTTCATATCCCAACTTATTCCTGCCGGCTGATTTGATTTATTTTTCCGGTTTGCACTGTGCATTCCAAAGACCAAATTATATTTTACAAAACATTTAATTTAAAAATAAATTTCTTGGAAAAGTGATTAAAAATAATTATTCATAAGTTTTTAATATTTTGTATGTATTTTTCTGGGAATTCATATAATTATATAACCTATAAATACATAAATTATCACGACTGCATTGTAGTTATGTTTCTTTTTTTTTACTTCAAGCGTCGTTTTGTCACGTCTCAATCGAAAAGAACAATCTGAAATTTTGTTTTAGAATTATTCAAATATTATCACTAATATATTCTGAAATTAGCTTCTATATATCAAGCTGCTGAAATATCATATGGTATTTAAAAAAATGTATCTATTAAAAAATATTTTGAGAAATATTAGTCAGTCTTTCAAATTCAATGAAAATAAACTGTCTGAAATCAAAAGTTACACCATTTGTATACATTCTTGTGTATATTTTAATAATTATTTATTTAAAGTACAAGAAATGTTTTTCAATGTAATTTTGAATCGCGCTTCAAAGGGTAAACAACCAGCGCTCATTACTAACGCACGCATGAATGAAAATTATTATCATGTTATTATTGCATTAAATAGTCGTTAAAAAAGAAAAACTATTTTTCAATTGCACTTATACAGAAAAATTACTTTCTACGAGGATATTAGAAAAATAGAGCAAAAATTAACCGCTTCCCATGCATTTGGTCAATAGTTATCCCTTCAGTATTCAACGAAGTGAAGTGGGCTAGTGATTGGAGTGAAAATACCTTATTGTATATGTAGACGGTCATGACTTTTTCTATACAACCCGGCTTAAGTTTAAATGTCGACGGGCATGACTAACCTAACTTTTGGAAGTTGCATTAGGAAGTTATAATTTTATTCTAAGTGACTGGTACGCCCTATTAAATGAAAGGGCTCAGGCAATATGATAATGAAAAATAAAAAAATTGTTTAAACAATTTTTGTTCAAACAATTCTAGTAAAAATCAATTAAGCCAATTTCTTCTTCTGCCCCATATTAAGGCTCACTTAGTGATCCATTAATACAATATTTGAATTTAACAAAAAATGGTTTAAACAATTATTGTTTAAACAAATTTACAAAAAAAAATTATTTTATTTTTATTTCTTTTGCATAATTTCAGACTCATTTAAGGCTCTTAAAATATCATCGACCTGAGGTCGTGTGATATTTTCTTAGCCCTTTTTTTTGTTATGTATGGTGTTATGCTTCCTTAACGTTATAAAAAATACGTGAAGAAACCCATAAATCCATTTTTACTCCTGGCATAATTTTTGGCTTCTTTAGGGCTAATTTGAGCCGGTATTTCTAAATTTTGGGTTTTAGTATTTTTGGTAAAAATTGATTAAAAAATTGCTTAAACATTTTTTTAAATGTTCAATTATTATATTCCCAGAACCCTAAATTAGCCTTAAATTATTCTATAACGTGAATTTTCTGTAAAATCATTTTTATTACGTTTTACAGCAATCTTAAACTAACATATTGTTAAGCTATTGCAAACACTATTTTTTACAAAAAATACTAGAGCGAAAACTTTAGTACTACAGGCCCAAATTAGTCCTCAATAAATTCAAAATTATGCGAGGCCTAAAAATGGTTTTTATGGGTTTCTTCACGTATTTTTTATAACTTTAAGGCAGCACAACATCATATACAGGGTGATTTTTTTAACTTTACAGTTTCAAATATCATTTAAGATTTCGAACTTGCCCCCACCCCCACCCCCAGGGGCGGTGTGGGGAAACCGATTTTAACATCAGCAAGAGAAACGAAAATAAAATAATTTCTTGTGGTAAATTTGTTTCAACAATTTTTTCTTTAATTCAAATATCATATTCGTGGAGCCCCAAGTAAGCCTTAACATAGGGTAGAAGAGAAAACTTTAATGAGCCCTAAATTATTGTGTAAAGAAATAATCCCTAAGTGGTTTTTTCTCTGTGTGACCCTGCTAGGTTAATGGTAAGGTAGCGTGACCACAGGTTTTTTTAAATAATTGCGGAGCATTAAATTTGATAAAAGGGCATTGAGTGAACCCTAAATTAGGACTACATTATAGAGCAAAGAAATTTTGAAAAATTAGTTTTTTACTATGTGTGGTTCTGCTATCTTAACGTTAAGCTAGCATGACCACCGGTTTTTTTTGTTTAAATGAAGAGCATTAAATTTGGCAATGGAGCATTAAATTAACCCTAAATTCCTTATAGGTTTTCAGTGCATTTTTGCAATGTGGTCCTGCCAGCTTAACGAACCTACAAAATATATACACGGTGGACATGCTTGGGCTTACCAAACAAATATGCAACCCGTCTTACACGATAATGCTATTCTTATGAGAGTGTACGCGGGGTTGCATACATTTTGGTACGCCCCAGCGTGTCCACCCTGTATATAGGCTAGTTATCGGTACTCCACGGAGAATCCTTTGATGCAATATCAGACTAGATTTACTATTTGTAGCTTGCAATGGAGAGACATGGCGAAGGTTTTCTAATGCTTACAACTTCGAGTAGTAACTAGTAAATACATGCCGAACTTTAAATTAAAAATGTTACATTTATTTCAAAAAAGGTCTGAAGTATTTACAAAGCTCTGTTGTGAACCAGCAAGCAACGTATTATAGCCACTTACTAATTTCGGTAGAAGAAAATTCTAAATTTCTTGCATTAATATCTGCAGAAGATTTCAATATTTGCAAAGGACTATGCCTATGTAGCAATGTCGAGAGAGACAGGCTAAACGACTTAGTAAAAATTGGTGCAGTCAGATTAGCATACGAAAAAAAAACCCCAGCATGCGCCGCGTCGTGTTGAAGGTTATGACACACGTATTCTTTACACAAGCATACAACGTAAATGCAGACTTATTTATAATGGGATATTGAACATTTTCGCACTATTATATTTATTCAAATTGCAATTGTACAGTACACTTGGTTATATATATTTTATACATTATTATATACATGCAGGAATATTATATTACAAGCTGAAACCGAAAAATGAGATGAAAATAAAGCTGGTGGGAATCGAACACGGATCTCCAATGCGGCAGCATGGCGATATTCCACACTCCCGAGTAAAAATTCTTCGACTTGAGTTCGACTTAGTTATGTCTTGAGTTCGTCTCCAAGACATTGATGTCTGGCTGCGTCTCAAAACTGAGTGCAGACATAGGCCTTCGTCTTAATTTTATGGCCACGACAGGTAAAACGGAACTTACTTATCGCAAGTCGAGCCTTGTCTTAGCTAAGACGACGTTTACTTGACTCAAGACGAATCTTGTCTTGGCTTAGATTATCGAACCTTTTTTGGCTCATAAATGAGATTAAAATTGATAAATTAAAATTTTTTAATGATTAAATTAATTAATTTTAAATTAAAAATTCCTAATCGGTGGGTCTTAACGAGTATAACCCTTAACAATTTTCTTAAAAAAAATAAAAATTGTAAATTTCTAGAAGGATCTCCTAAGCCGTTAGAAATACGCAGGCTCGTAGACAGAAATTTGGTTGGGAGGGGGAGGTAATTATAGTTTAGATTTTGTCACATCTATAGGAAAATTATATGATAACAATCCGTGAATAAGTTGATTATATACATACATACATACATATATAATTAAAAATTTGTCATAAAGACAACCGCAGGATTTCGCCGGGAGCGGGTGCTAATCTGAAAAATTGCACCCGCTTCCAGCGAAATCGCGGTAA
>NC_046663.1:126290285-126310140 GCF_010883055.1 Belonocnema kinseyi
TCAATACGACGATCCGGCAAAAGTTTCGTGCACCCTGAGATCACGGAGCGATCCAAGGACTACCGCCTTCTGCATTTTTCCCGCAAGTGTTTTAGCATATTGCTGACACGCAGGGATGCTTTTCAGGCTATTAAAGAGTGAAAGCTTGGCACCTCCAAGAGCGCCGATGATAAAGACGATTAGTTTAACAGAATATTCCGGGTACAATCGTTGCAACTCCCTTATAAAGTGTCCATACCTCTATTTCTTTTCATTCCCCTTGGCTATGATGTTTTTGTCAGCAGGTGAAGAAAATTTAATAACGAACATGGTTCGCTTCTCGAAGTCAAGAAGAACCATGTCTGGCCTCGAGTGTGCAACAGAAACAATTGTCGAGAATATAAAGTTCCAGTATATGCGGCACTTCCCATTCTCGACAATTCATTCGATTTCTCTAGGAGCGTTATATTAAGGTGATATTAAGGTTAATGCCGTAAGAGTGACAGAGATGGTAATCAAGCACTCTTAGTGCCGCATTGTGTCTTTGGATGTAGGTCGTTCCCGCATGTGTTGGATAACTAGATACGAGGGTAGTTCAATAAGTCCTTAGAATGACCAACAGATGGCACGCGAATCGCTCCAAATCATCTGTTTTCAGTCAGCACCACTCCCGACTAGATATATGGTGCAGTCACAGTCCAATCTTCTGAGTTTACGTGTTTTTATAACCAATTGAAAAAAAAAATTGTTCGTTAAGAAAAATGGAAAAAAACGAGTTCAGAGCGGTAATCAAACATTTTCATTTAAAGCGTTTTACTCCATATGAGATAAAAAATGAATTGGACTCAGTTCATGGCACACCTGTCCCTGCCTTAGCAACGGTTATAACTGGGTAAATGAATTTAAGCGTGGTCGTACATCAATAAGTGACGAACCACGTTCAGGAAGGCCCGTAGAAGCAAGTACTCCCGAAATCATCAATAAAATCCACGATATGGTGTTGAAGGATAGAAGATTAAAAGTGCGTTAGTTAGCTGAGGCCACAAGGATATATATAGGTGCAGTTGTTTCAATTCTACATGAAAAATTTGGCATGAAAAAGCTATCGGCAAGAGAGGTGCCGCGTTTGCTCTCAGCTGAGAATAAACGCAATAGAGTGGTCGCCTCTGAGGCTCTTTTGGCGCGTATAAGTCGGAATCGTGAGGAATTTTTTCGTCGATTTGTGACTGTGGATGAAACATGGATACACCATTACACTCCTGAGACAAAGGAACAATCCAAACAGTGGATTTCCATTGGCGAACCAGCTTCAAAGAAGGCAAAGACCGTAAAGTCAGCTGGTAAGGTTATGGCTACAGTTTTTTGGGATGCACGTGGAATTATACTTATTTACTACTTGGAAAAGGGTAAAACAATCACTGGTGAATATTATGCATCATTATTAGAGCAGCTGAAAGAAGAAATTTAAAAAAAACGACCACATTTGGCGAGAAAAAAAATTCTCTTTCATCACGACAACGCCCGTGTTGTGCTTCGTTTCAATGGCTAAAATTGAAGAACTAAAATTCGAATTGGTCGAACACCCACCGTATTCACCAGATTTAGCCCCCAGTGACTTTTTCTTATTTCCAAACTTGAAAAAATGGCATCCTCTTATCGAGGAGCTGTTCATCAAAGTTTTTCTCTTGTGTTTTCTTAATCCGGGCTTTCAGGAGTGAGTACTCGAGATAGATCAGATTTGATGCATTTTGCTCACCCCTAATACTGAAGTTAAGTCCAAGTGTTTCAGCAGTCTCCTCCACTGCTTTGTACAAAAATGCTCCTTTGCCCACTTCTTCGTGATTCCTGACCATTTTAAGAAGAGGGTCTCTTCCATTTGCAACTCTATGTGCTGTACGCAGAATAATCCTGTTGTAAAGATATTCAAGACTCAATATTCCGCGACCACCTTGACGGCGTGCTATGTATAGTCGCGGAACAGAAGACTTAAGATGCATGCTTTTTTTCATGTGCATAACCTTTCTTGTCCCGATGTCAAGGGATCTGAGCTCGTTTTTCGCCTATGAAACCATTCCAAATGGATAGAGTACAACGGGGACGGCAAGCAGGTTCGTTGCAGATACTTTGTTCCTCGCCGACAGTTGGGAAGCCCAAAATTGCCGGATGAGACGTTTCTATCTGCTTCGGAGAGTATCCTTTATAGACGTAATATCCTGAATGCGGCTCTATGGAACGCCCAGGTATGTATAAGTCTGTCCAGTGCAAAGGTGTCGTATAGCGCTTCTATCAACGAGCTCAGGATCTTCAGGAATGCCATTAAGTTTTCCTCGCTTCAAATAAACCTTGGCGCATTTGTCTAACCCAAATTCCATTCCAATTTCCTTAGTATATCGTTTGACAATCCCTAGAGCTAGATGTAGTTGCTCTTTGTTTTTAGCATAGATCTTAAGATCGTCCATGTAAAATGCATGAGTGACCTTGTACTTTCGATCTGCAGGTTTGCAGCACAAGTACCCGTCCGAATGGGGAAGTGCTAGAGATAGTGGCAATAATGTAAGGCAAAAGAGGAGTGGGCTCATGTTGTCGCCCTGAAAGATACCTCTCTGAAAGGTGACCTTGTTAGATGTCACACGATTTTTTCCCGATGAGATAGTAAATCTGGTTTTCCAAAGCGGCATCAATCTCTCTATGCACCTAACTATTTGCGGATGAACCTTTAAGATTTCTAAAAGACAGATGATAAGTCTATGGGAGTTCGAATCGACAGCTTTCCGATAATCAATCCAGGCCGTCGATAGGTCACGCTGGTAGAATGCTGCATCTTTGCAGACACATCTATCGATGAGCAGGTTCTCGCGACATCCCGCTACGCCTTTTTTTGGGCCTCGTTGTTCATATATTTCTTGCCACACAGGTTCAATTGCCCGAACAATCCTATCGTTTAGGATAGCTGTGAATATCTTATACAGTGTGTTCAGACAAGTGATTAACCTGTAATTCTTCGGGTCAGCTAAGTAGCCTATTTTCGGCAGGAGTATTGTGCGCCCTTCCACCAACCACACCGGAATCGGCTCTTCCGAATTTAAATATGAGGTAAAAATACGGTCTAAACTACTTCGACCTCCTCTGGTTTGGGTGGGTGGTCGAAAGTAACTGGAGGGTCTTGGAAGGGTCGAGATGGGTCAGAGAGAAACTGTTGATTTTCCATGACCCACCTCTCCCTCCGCTCCAGACTTCTCTTAGTGTCAGATAGTATCCGTATTCTCTCAACAATATGCTGCCTGGTGGTCAGCAGCTTTGACTTGTTAAGTGTGTGATAACGGTACCGGAGTTCGCGCGCGAAATTTCGAACCTTGGCGGTTAAATTTCTGCCAGATGTGATGTAATCAATCAAATGCTAAATGCGGGACGCGTACGTCTTGCCCAGCCTATCTTTATGGCAAATTGATGCATTCGTCTTTTGGTCTTATGATCAAACGTTGGTTTTGTTTTACGGTACGCATCGGCCAAAGCTGTCGCTGCATTAAACACACAATAATTGATAGCCCAGAAGTTGGATTCTTCGGAAAAATGTACATGAAGCTCGTCATCCATTTCAACCAGATCTTTAGGCTTGAGAGAAACCTTGGTGTTGATATTTCTCCGGGTCGAAAAGCATTGCTCTTCCTCTATTGGATGCCTGCCCGCGGTCGGTCTTAGTGTCGCTTTTCTTTCTCTGTTGCCGGCTTGTTCTAGCTGTGGTATAGTAGGCGTTCCACTTACAAACCCCCTTTTTTGGAGTAGTTCGGCATGGTTTCGCAGACGTTGCTGCAAAAAGTGCGATAGCTCTGGGTGTTTCTCGCACCACAGAGCATGCAGCTGCACCACGTAACTCCATTCAGGGGCCACACTCGCATCTTAGCACTCTAGCAAGTCGTGATTTAGTCGCTCCGTCCACTTAAGGTCCCGAGATTCCGCCGACCCATCGCACTGAATCCATTTTCATTGGCTCCCCCAGCTCTAGAGTGGTCAGCATTATTGGCCGACCCATTGTCGGGAGCCCTGCGCGTTCTATTGTTTTGAACCGCACTTACTACAACTATGTTTGGTGTTGTCATTGTTGTTCCGACGAGAATCTAGGGAAAGGGATTGGTCCATCCTTGTAGAGTCCCGCATGCAAGGATAAGGCTGCGTACTCTGAGAGGTCGCCCGTGTCCCAGAATCACCGTTCTAGACACCTCACCCAGGTGCCATTCATCTTTCGGCACGG
Organism: Belonocnema kinseyi; assembly: GCF_010883055.1. NCBI lineage: Eukaryota > Metazoa > Arthropoda > Insecta > Hymenoptera > Cynipidae > Belonocnema > Belonocnema kinseyi. The sequence goes on from NC_046663.1 coordinate 126,294,514, forward strand.
TTTTCACACCTCCACTTAGGAGTTAATTCCTTCGGCACTACCCCTGGACAATTGTCCGCGACTGCCTATTTATTTTTGTGACCATATTCAGCAGAAACCCTTGGTACAGGGACCCTCTATCCGCAACCCGTGGACGCGTTCGGTGTCTTTGACATAGGCCCTTCGGTTTGATTCTAGAGGAATAAAAACCGAATATATATTGTATAGAAATATATAAGATTGTTTAACCATCAATAAAGATTAGCTTTTATGACTATTAAATTAGTCTTTTTGTTAGGGCAGGTATACGGTCGAAGTTATAAACCGCACATGTTGGAGTCATAAAAATTCGACTCAAAGAGATAGAAACTTGTCTTCAAGACGTAAATTGAAATCTGGCTCCGTCTCAAAACTGAGACATGCTCAAGTCGAACTTTTCGACTTCAGCATGTCTTGATTGGGGGCAATTCAAGTCAAACTTAAGTCAAAGCATTTTTATTCGGTCTGCTACACTAGATAATGAGATACAGAAATTTATCGCCCTTGTGAAGTACATGCTAGCACTCAAATCTATTTCCATTAAATTATTCATTAATTGTTCACAGTGATGGCATTTTTCAAGCACTATATCTTGACGTAATCAAATAACCTAATATCGAGGTTTAAAAATAATTTTTTAACTCTGGAAAATTTGTTTTTCAATTGTAACTTTTATAATTATCGTAATTTATTATAACAAGGATCTTTGCATCAAACCAAATTGAGTGATTGATAAATTTAAGGAATTTCAGTACAGCGTTGGTCGGCTGACATTGTTTACGCTCGGCTGCACTCGGTCCATCGCTAGGCTCGCTTACTATGTCACTTGCTAATATTCGAGAACGATCTGCCGAATTGGCCTTACATCATAATACAAAAAATAGAAAGTGTCGTAGTATAATTCGTGTTCCTACAGAAAGTAGCAATTCCTCTTACAAATTTAGTCTTATATGATATTTTAGGTACTTATTACTTCTACTCTTTTTATATGATTTAATTATGCCTCTACGAATGTATCGTATCTAGGATTTTATTACAAAAAGTACTAAGACTTCGTATTATCAATAGGAAAATTTCATATAAAAAAGCATACCTTACAACTATTGTAATAAAATATAAGAACTATCGCCTTGGTCCCTCGATTGTAACCTATAATTTAGTAATTTTTGCAGTACAAAGTTTCTCAGTGTAGCAGATTATTTCCCTCTTTGATGAAAACACATTGTATTCACAATTTATTTTACAAATGCAAAACAAGATTCCTAGGATTTTAATTGAATGTCCTTAATATGATATTCAAAATTATTGAATTTTAAACCCTAGTAACAATGAAATAAATTTATTTGGATTTATGCTGTAAACAAGAAGCATGTATTTTTTTTTAATATTTGAAAAATTTTACCACCTTTTGTAGAAAATATAAGATTTTAAATCAAGATTGCGTTGTATGGAACTAGCCAGGAAACAAAAATCCATTCACTTGCATTTGATTGGGTTCTGATGTCATCTGAATAGTGTATCGGCCATGTATTTTTTTCACGTATCCGTTCAGTAGCGATTATGAATCAGTTTTAACCAATAGAGAAACAATAGTTCCGATAAAAATTATTAATAAACAAAATATAATTTAAATAGTTTAAATGATTTATTAAAAACTAGTTGAATGGGCAACTTTTAAGAAAATCCTGGAATACACATGTATTCTACTTTAATTTATAGACTATTTATTTTAAGGCATTTTAATATTTTGTTGAACATTGCTTTTCACATATTTGCATCACACATCTGAATGTTGAAGATTTATTTATATTTTTTACACAACAACAACTGAATTTTTTCTTTTAATTTACGTTTATAAATTCTCGTTATCATTGAAAGTGAAAAATGAATAATTTACAATCTGTAGGTTATATGGAACTTCACATTTACCTGATATCAATCTTAAATTTACAAAAACTATCACTGTCGTATTATTTTATAGAAATTAACTTTAACAAAAATGCGGGTATTGAATTTCTAAACATTTGGATGTTTGCGATGCAAATAGATATGAGAGAATTGCAGAGTTCGGTTTTAACACGTGGACGTTTTAACACTTAAAGGATGAAACAAGCCCTTTTAAATGAGCCACATGTTAAATTAATCGCATGCGCCCTTAGAGCGGGGGTGTGTTTTTGTCTAGGGATAGAGGAAGAAAATGAAAACAGAAAGGATTTTAACATACTTACACCCACACCCAGGCATAATAAAATATGCCGTGCTTTTAAATTTGAATTTAAAATATAAGTGCATATTCGTAATTAGCGACCCTTAAAACCCCCGAGTAAAAAGTTTCAAGAGAATACGATGAAATTTTGAAAAAATGGTCCGCTTTTGAATTTTTAAAACCTAACTGCATATTCGTAATCCGCGACCCATGAAACCTTTGAAAGCACTGTATACTAGGGTGGTCCAAAAATGCATGGCAAATTTTTTTTGCATGCTAGAGGGCTACGATCCCCCTCATTTTTTTCCAAATCCGAAAAAAGAAATTCCTTAATTTTGTATTCTATTATTTTTTTATTTTAACAGGTGCCGGTTTTGACTTGAAATTTCCCATGTGAAATGCTTGGGGAAAAATCACTTTTTTGAGTTTTTAAAATAATTTTTTCTGGTTTGAAAAAATGTGAGGTGAAAGTATGGGGGCCTGTAGGGAAGTATCCAACGAAGAATTTCATGTATCTGACATATAAGTTTAACACCCCTAACACACCCCCACGAGTGCCTGAAAACTACCCTTAAAACAAAAATGGTCAATTCTTCATGAAATCGACTTTTTGAACACTGTATTCTCGTCTTTATTATTTAGAATTAATAATATTGGTCTAGTGGAATATTTATTATCATTGTTTAATTAATTATTAATTATTTAAACGAGAGGAAATTTTAAAAATAATTTTTTCTTCGAAAATTCGTTTTTTCCCCTGAAATTTTTTTATTATTAGTCTAGTAGAATATTTATTAACATTGGTTAAATAATTCTTTATGTCTTAAACAAAAGTAATTTGTTCAAGCAATTTTTGTCAAAAATTCGTTTTTTCCCTAAAAAATTATTACTATTGGTCTAGTGGAATATTTATTAACATTACTTCATTAGTTTTCCACTGTTTAAACAAGTGGAATTTGTTTTATCAATTTTTGTATAAAAAAATATTAATATTTTTTCAGTGGAATATTTATCAACATTTTTTGATTAATTAAAAAAAAATTTAATGAAAATTATTACTTAAATATTACTGATAAATTAAGTTTTATTAACAATTTACTCGGATGAATCCAGTTATACATCATAGCCATGGACTGAGTCAAGTGACTGGTGAAATTAGAATATTATAAGTTAAATTAACTAATTTAATACGTTGCTTGAAACCTACTACGAAGATGTTGTAGATATACAATATTACGTGCGGCCACGAGCGTTGGAGGTGACAACTGTCACCTCCGGATGCTTTCTCAGAACTAACATTTAATTAATTAATTAATTATTATTAAATTAATTATTATTCAGTAATTAATTATTACTGATAAATATTCCACTAGACACAAAGTAATCATTTTTATTTTTTAAAAATACGAAAGGAAATTATTTAAACAAATTCCATTTTTTTAAATAGTTGATGTTTATAAATATTGCACTAGACCAATAGTAAAAATTTTTAGGGAAAAAATGAATTTCAAAAAATTATTTAAACGTATTCCATTAGTTTAAGCAATTAAAAATTAATGAATTAATGTTATTAAATATACCAACAGAATCAAAACCGGCACCCATTAACGTAAAAAAATAAAAATCTTAAAAATTAGGGAATTTCTTTTTTCGGATTTGGAAAAAATAGAGGGTGGGGGGGGGGGGTGTTGCCCTCTATAACAAAATAGCGTTTTTGAATAACCCTACTGCACATACTGTAAGAAATTTCGGTTGGAAGCTTCCACTACATATATTGGAAGTTTATTTCCGAAACGTACGGTAACGCTACAATACATAATTTTGTAGTTTCCAAATGCTGACATTAGTATGGTACCTCACATGTATAGGAATTTGATCATATAAGTCCAGTAGCCCGGAACACTTCTGTATCATAGTTGCGGCTGGATATCTCGACACCTGCTGAAGCGTGAAATTAAAGGAAAAATGTAAATCATTTCTTAGAACGCTTGTTCCTGGCAAAAAAAAAGTTTTCTGGCGGTGCTAAAACTTTTGTTATATATTGTATATAACGCGCGCATTTATGAAATTCAAGGAATTTTTGGAATTCACAGAATTTACGGAATTTACGGAATTTACGGAATTCGTCGAATTTACGGTATTCAAAGATTTTACATAATTCATAAAATTCAGGAAATTCACAGAATTCATGGAATGCACAGAATTAAAAGAATTCACGGAATTCAAGGAATTTATGGAATTCAACAAATTTAAGGAATTTATCAAATTTGCGAAATTCACGGAATTAATGGAATTAATGGAATTCACGGAATTCAAATAATTCAGGACATTCACAGAATTCCTGGAATTAACCCTCGCGCTGTAAACGGGAGTCTATTGGACCCAGACGAAATTTACAGCGTAGGTTACTCCGAAAGTAGAAGAAGGTCCCAGTTCTATCCCTGCCCTCAAAAATTTTACGCAGGTAGAGAATCGAAGGGCCAAGTGAGAACAGCCCAATGCTAGTTTAACCAGCGCACTGAACGGTTGAATCTCACGTTGAGCATGAGATCCATTTTTTGCGTTATTTTGACCATTTAATTGATTTCTTGCAAATTTATAATTTTTTAAACAAAATCGTACCTGGTCCCTATTTTCAATGGTTTATATGCAATAATTTGTTTGAAAATTTGTTTTCCTATTACTCACAAAATTCAAGGAACTCACGGAATTGATAGAATACACGGAATTTACGAAATTCACGCAATTTGCGGAATTGACGAAAATCATGGAATTGGTGGAATTCACAGAATTCATGGAATTCACAGAATTCATGGAATTCTTGGAATTTTTCAATTAATTAAATTTATGGAATTCATGGAATTTACGTATTTCCTTGTGCACAATTTTCGTCTTAGAAACGATATGGTACATGTATTTGAATGCTGGACGGTGACTGTACGATATACAACACTTATAATACATGTATTTCATCATTCCAATACCATGTTTGCAATTTTACCTTACGCTTGTATTCCAGAAGTCTTAGCAGAAGAATTCTTTAGCAGCGTATAGACGCTGATTTGAATTAGCGGTATACTTATCGCTGATTCAGATTTAGAGACCAATTTATTATACCTGGGCGTAGGTGAAGTATTTTAAAATCCTTTCTGTTTTCATTTTCTTCCTCCACCCCTAGACAAAAACACACCACCCGCTCTAAGGGCGCATGCGCTGAATTTGGCATACATCTCATTTTAAAGTTCTTGCTTCAGTCTTTCATTTCTGATATTAGCGAAGTATGTAGCATGTCATAGTTCAGCTCTACAATTTTTCGAATTTTAAATTAAGAATTAAAATTTTAAATTAAAAAAAATGTTCTCAAAAATTTTGAAAATGCTCTAAGCTTTTGAAATGTTGTCTAAAATAGCTGGCTGACGAACTTGTCCTTTCTTTTCACAGCCTTGTAAAGTGTGCCAAAGCGTAATTCTACCCCATAATTTTGTCAAAAATTATCGTATTCACATACGTAATCAACAACAGCGACAACAGACACCGACGTAAAAACTATTTTTTCTGACTCAAGGGGGCCTCGAAACGTCGACATTTGATGGAATCCGTAAGTCGTTTTTCACATAAAATCAACATCTTTTCATTGATGAAAATGTAAAAAACAAAAAATGTAGATCGGTATGGTTGAAATGAAAAATTAGTGATATTTTAGTTTACCTTTGCCGGTCTCCAGTTTTTTACCTGCAGAGATTTTACCACCAACATGCTTAACTTTTCTTTTTTATGTGTTGGGGCTGGGAGAAATAAAGACGTAACAAGGTAATCTTTCGCCTCACTGAGTACACATGGCCAATGAAGCAAAAGCTAGCTGCTGAAGTGCTTTAGCAGTTAGTTGTACAGCCTCACAGAACAGAACGAACGATGCATCTTTAACACGCGCGATATACAAACTCACAACATTCCTACCACCTTTAAGCGTTTGCTTATAACGTAAGTAGTAGAAATTTTAGAAATTCTTGCAAGGCATTCAATCCGGCTTTAAAAATCAAATGTGTTGAATACGAATAAGCCATATCGCAAGTGTACAGTACAACGAGCAGTAGAAAGAGCCATACTGTTTATACTTGAAGCTACATTGCTAAACTTGAGTCAAAACTTTTAGCTTTTCAGGTTCCCGGATGTGAATGATTCTTTAACATTTTTTAAATTCTTGGTAGAAATAGGAATTAGAAATACGTTTTATCAAGAAAAAATATAATATCGCTTACTACACTAAAAAACTTTAACTGCGATTTTTTCGAAATAAAATCCATAAAAATTTGTCATCATTCGACAATCCCCATCAAAATTATGCTTTCGACTTGTGAAAGATGACATGTCAGGGGCGGTCAACGCAATGGGAAGTAGACGGCCGGGTACTATTATGATTATACTTAGTTCACAGACCAATTGTACGCGCGCTGCTGTCGACAGCGGGTGAACGGGCCAAGGGAAGGTTGACTTTTGAAGTCGAAATTTTCGACTTCAAAGGCGTGGACGGTCGAACGTGGATTTGACGCCATACGCACGTTGCCAGCAACGGTCGCAGCAAGAAAAAGAAAAATGAGATACAGCAAAACTGTTCGGAAAGTAGACATAGGCATATACGTTCGAAAATTGACGTTTAAGACTCTCATTGTGGACTGGCCACGGAATTTGAAAACTATCATGTTCAACTGACAACCTGAAAAACTTGTGTTTGCAAATTTTCATTTGCGTATTACCATACGGAAGAAATAGTGCAAAAGTATGAAAATATGATTTAAAAGGCATTAAAAAATGTTGATATCTGTCTTTTGTCTCATATTCTTCAAATTTTGCTTTAAATCTTTCATATTCCTTTAATTGTAATAAAACAAAAAACATGAAAGAACTATATATACATATTCGTGCACTGACGCATGCACATACCATCTAGTTCACAGACTAATTGTACGTGGCGCTAGCTCCGGGTGTCTATTATCGCCTACTTCTCATTGCGTTGACCGACCCTGTGACATGCACTTGAAGTTACGAAGGTTCATTTGAACGAAATTAAAAAGAAATATTTTTCAATTCTTTTTTCTTAAATCAATAAGAACGGCAAAAAATAATATGCTGTCGGAAAGAATTGTCCAATGAAAAATTTGTTAATGGGTTACCTACCCTTACACATCACCCACTATTCAGACCAGCCTAATGCAAGTTTGATTGTCGATATTTAAAAATCTGAAGACGTCAAAAATCCTGTTTTTTATCGCACTAATTATAAAGTGGATGAGAAAGTTCGGCAAGACCCCTAAAAACAACCCGTACTATATCAACACCTAAAATGTTAAAAATGACAAGTTTGATTGTCGATGTTTGATAATATAAAGACGCCGAAAATCCTCTTTTTTTATATCACTAATTATAAAGTGGATGAGAATGTTCGGCGAAACCCCTAAGAAGAACCCCTACTATACCAACACCTAAAATGTTATAAACGACAAGTATGATTGACGATATTTGAAAATATTTTAACGCCAAAAATTCTCTTTCTTTATCTCAATAATTATAAAGTAGATGAGAAAGTTCGGCAAGACCCCTCAAAACAACCCGTACTACATCAACACCTAAAATGTTAAAAATGACAAGTTTGATTGTCGATATTTGATAATATAAAGACACCAAAAATCCTCTTTTTTTATCTCACTAATTATAAAGTGGATGAGAATGTTCGGCGAAACCCCTAAGAAGAACCCCTACTATACCAACACCTAAAATGTTAAAAACGACAAGTATGATTGACGATATTTGAAAATATCAAAACTTCATGGTCCTGCCGAACATTCTTACCCACTCTATAATTAGTGAGATCAAAAAAGAGAATTTGTGATGTTTTTATATTTTCAAATATCGACAATCATACTTGTCATTTTTAACATTTTAGGTGTGGATATATTCAGGGTGGTTTTTAGGAGACTTGTCGAACTTTCTCACCCACTCTATAATTAGTGAGATAGAAAAAGAGAATTTTTGATGTTTTTATTTTTTCAAATATCGACAATCAAAATTGTGTTTGGCATGTTTGAATAATGGATGTTTTGTAAGGGTAGTTAACCCTCTAAAAAATAAAATTTTCGAAAACTTCTTCCGATGGAATATCATTTTTTGTCATCCTAAATGGTGGTTAGAAAAAACAAAATTCGGGAAAAAAATCTTTAATTTCGTTCATATGAGCGTCCGTAAGTTCAAGTACATAAAGATGACCGAAAGAGAGGTTCTAGGTCAGAAATATCACTGGTTGTTATCGATATGAGAGTTTTCTTAAAACTGGAGGAAATAATAGAGTTAGATAGTAAGACATATTAGGGTGGGTCAGTTTTTTTTGCTATGTAGCGTACCCCCTCACGGTGTTTTATGGATCATTTTAAAATTTTTTGCCCAAAGAAACATACCTCTAAAATGAATTTCGAGCCTCCTAATTTTTCAACATATTTTTTTTCCAGAAAGTGACAAAGATGTTGCATGAAAAAGACAAAAACACATTTTTTTATCTAGAAAAATGTGTTGCTTGAAGTTTTCGGGGTCGAGGAATCCATTTTTGGCATTTATTTTTATTTTTGAATGGCGTCAGGGGGCGCTTCCATTCATTTTTTGGATTTTATAGCCTTTCTGGAGGAAAATTGACGAAATTGTTGAGAAAATCGACGAATATTTGATTTTCTCATAATGATATCACAAAATTTAAATAGCCCAAAATGATAAGATTTGAAAATTGGGGGGGGGGTACCCATGCACGAAAAAAATAATTCTTCTTTTGCTAACAGTATGCACTTTGTTTTATTATTAATTTCTGCTTCATAAATTTAAAAAAATATGCATGTCACACCTTTGAAAATAGTAATGTTTTAACACATACCTTTTTGTTTTCTTAAATAGTTTATTCCTTTGTGGCTGATTTATTTGATTTCGTTTTATTTATTTTTAAGAAAGATTATAACTTTATTGTTTACACTTCATTGAAATGACGATCAAACAAGAACGAACACGGTAAGGTCCGAGTACTGAGAGCTTGCGCCTGGGTGTATACTTGGTGACGCATGCGTGCTGTCGCGCGTGCTGAAAACGCGCGATCGTGTCTTTCTGCGGAACGGAGACTCGCTCAATTGTTGGCTAGCGTGTCTAAACAAGTTTTAGAACAGGATCCAGAAGGAGTTATGTCAGTGAAACAAGAAAGCCCTGAAAAATTCCCTAGACTTGAAAGCAAGAAAGACTTTCAAAAGTAACTCGTTCTCGACTTTTTTTCAAAAATCGTCTTTCCGTTTCTGCCATTACTGATTGAATTTGTGATTTCATTATGAGAAAGTCAAATATTCGTCAATTTTCGCAACAATTTCGGCAATTTTCTTCAGAAATGTCAATTCACCTTAAAAATAAATGCCAAAAATGGATTCCTCGACACCGAAAACCCCCGGCAACACATTTTTCTAGACGAAAAAATGTGTTTTTGTCTTTTTCATACAACATCTGAGAAACTTTAAAAAAAAACCCCTACCTTGAAAAATTAGGAGGTTCGAAATTCATTTCAGAGGTATGGTTCTTTGGGCAAAAATTCTTAAAATGATCCAAAGAACACCGTGAGGGGGTACGATACATTAACTTTCTCGGCCCCATACAAATTGATTCAACCTAATATATATATGATTAAAAGTTTGTCATAAGGACAACCGCAGGATTTCGCTGGGAGCGGGTGCTAATCTGAAAAACTGCACCCGCTTCCAGCGAAATCGCGGTAAAATTTCAGCCACAAACACGTCTCACGACCATGAGATAGGTGGTTATATTCTGTAACGGAATCAATTTGACGATCCGGCAAAAGTTTCGTGCACCCTGAGAACACGGAGCGTCACAAGGACGACCGCCTTCTGCATTTTTCCCGCGAGTGTTTTAGCATATTGTTGACAAGCAGGGATGCTTTTCAGGCTATTATCCTGTGAAAGCTTCGTACCTCCAAGAGCGCCGATGATAAAGACGATTAGTTTAACCCACTAATGGCCATGAGTCGTATTTGCGACCCGAAAACACGCCTTTTTCAAAATTCTGTAGTCACCGTTGTAACTAAGCGAACAGACTACGCTAGATGGTAGAGAACAGGTAAGGAAATTTTGGAAATTTTTTGAAATAGTTGTGTTAATTAGGTAAATACAAAGCACAATACAAAAAGTCACTCAATTTTATCAACGGAAACTTGTTTTGGCCATTAATGGGTTAACAGAATATTCCGGGTACAACCGTTGCAACTCCCTTAAGGTCTCTATACCTCTCTTTTTTTTAATTCTCATTGGCTACGAAGTTTTTGTCCGCTGGTGCCGAAAATTCGATAACGAACATGGTTCGCTTCTCGAAATCAAGGAGAACTATGTCAGCCCTCGAGTGTGCAACAGAAAGAATTGTCGAGAATATAAAGTTCCAGTATATGCGGCATATCTCATTCTCGAAAATTAACTCGTTTTCCCTAGGAGCATTTAGAGGAGCGATATTAAGGTTAATGCCGTAAGAGTGACAGAGATGGTAATAAAGCACTCTTAGTGCCGCATTGTGCCTTTGGATGTAGGTCATTCCCGAATGAGTTGGACAATAAGATATTATGTGAGCTAAATGCTCGGGGTGTGCATGGCACGCCCTGCAGCTATCATCAGGAATGTCTTGGCTCAAAATGTGGCGACGGTATGTTAAGGTGGAAATGAGACTATCTTGGCATGCCAAAATGAAACCCTCCGTACCAGACTTCAATCTGGAAGATTTAAGGAAAGCAAACGTTTGCTCACACGACATTGACTGATCCTCCACATTTCTGTGGAAGATACCGTGCATCCTCTTATCGAGGAGCTGTTCACGAAAGTCTTTCCCTTGTGCTTTCTTAATCCGGGTTTTCAGGAGTGAGTACTCGAGATAAATAGGATTTGATGCATTTTTCTCACCCCTAATACTGAAGTTAAGTCCGAGTGTTTCAGCAGCCTCCTCCGCTGCTTTGTACAGAAACGCTCCTTTGTCCACTTCTTCGTGCTTCCTGACCATTTTAAGAAGAGGCTCTCTTCCATTTGCGACTCTATGTGCTGTACCCAGAATAATCATGTTGTGAAGACATTCAAGATTCAATATTACGCGACCACTTTGACGGCATGAGATGTATAGTTGCGAAACAGAAGACTTAAGATGCATGCTTTTCTTTATGTGCATAACCTTTCTTGTCCCGATATCAATGGATCTGAGCTCGTTTTTCGCCTATGGAACCATTCCAAATGGATAGAGTACTACCGGGACGGCAAGCATGCTCGTTGCAGATACTTTGTTCCTCGCCGACAGTTCGAAAGCCAAATATGCCGGATGAGACGTTTGTATCCGTTTCGGAGAGTATCCTTTATAGGTGTCACATCCTGAATGTGGCTATGTGGCACGCCCAAATATGTATAAGTCTCCCCAGCGCAAAGGTGTCGGATAGTGCTTCTATCGACGAGCTCAGGGTCTTCAGGGATGCCATTAAGTTTTCTTCCCTTTAAATAAACCTTGGCGCATTTGTCTAACCCAAATTCCGTTCCAATTTACTTAGTATATCGTTCGACAATCCCTAGAGCTAGATGTGGTTGCTCTTTGTTTTGATCATAGATCTTAAGATCGTGCATATAAAACACATGAGTGACCTTGCACTTTCGATCTGCAGGTTTGCCGCAAAAGTACTCATCGGAAGGGTGAAGTGCTAGAGATAGTGGCAATAATGTGAGGCAAAAGAGGAGTTGAATCACGGTGTCGCCCTGAAAGACACCTCTCTGAAAGGTGACCTTGTTAGTTGTCACATGATTTTTTCCAGGTGAGATAGTAAATCTGGTTTGCGAAAGCGGCATCAATCTCTCTATGCACCTCACGATTTGCGGATGAACCTTTAAGCTTTCCAAAAAGCAGATGATAAGTCTATGAGAGATCGAATCGAAAGTCACGATAGTAGAATGCTGCATCTTTGCAGACAAATCTATCGATGAGCAGGTTCCTCCGACATCCCGCTACGCCTTTCTTTGAGCCTCATTGTTCATACATTTCCTGCCACACAGGTTCAATTGCGAAATTGGCTCTTCCGACCTTCATTATGAGGTGAAAATATAGGCCAAATGCTGATGGGTTGAAGGAAACTTTTCCAATAGAGGGTTTTGATACAATCTGGTCCGTTCCTTGTCCATCTACATACTTCTTTCACATCCGCTCTAGACTTCTCTTAGCGTCAAATAGTACCCATATTCTCTCAACAATATACTGCCTGATGGTCAACAGCTTTGACTTGTTAAGTGTGTGATAACGGGTCCGGAGTTCGCGCACGAACTTTCGAACCTTGGCGGTAAAATTCCTGCCAGATGTGATGTAGTCAATCACACACTGAATGCGGGACGCGTACTGTCTTGCCCAGCCTATCTTTATGAGAAGTTGCTGCATTCGCCTTTTGGTCTTATGATCAACCGTTGGTTTTGGTTTACGGTTCGCATCGGCCAAAGCTCTCGCTGCATTACACACACAATAATTGATAGCCCAGAGGTCGGATTCTCTGGAAAAATGTCCACGCAGCACGTCATCCCTTTCAGCCAGATCTTTAGGCTTGAGAGAAACCTTAGTGTTGATGTTTCTCCGGGTCGTAAAGCATCCCTCTTCATCTATTGGATGCCTGCCCGCGGTTAGTCTTAGTGTCGCCTCTCTTTCTCTGTTGCCAGCTTGTTCTAGCTGTGGTAGAGTAGGCGTTCCGCTTACATAGCCCGTTTTACGGAGTAGTTCAGCATGGTTTCGTAGACGTTGCTGCGAAAAGTGCGATAGCTCCGGGTGTTTCTTGCACCACAGAGCATGCAGCCGTGCCATGTAACCCCGTTCAGGGGCCACACTCGCATCGTAGCACTCTAGCAAGTCGTGATTCAGTCGCTCTGTCCATCCAAAGGTCGCGAGATCCCGCCGATCCATCGCAATGAATCCATTTTCATTGGCTCCCCCAGCTCTAGATTGGTCGGCATTGTTGGCCGACCCATTGTCGGGAGCCCTGCGCGTTCTGTTGTTTTAAACCGCACTTACTACAACTATGTTTGGTGTTGTCATTGTTGCTCTCACGAGAAGCTAGGGAAAGGGGTTCGTCCATCCTTGTAGAGCCCCGCATGCTAGGATAAAGCTGCGTACTCTGGGAGGTCGCCCGGTATCCCAGAGTCACCGTTCGAGACACCTCACCCAGTTGCCATTCAGTTTTCGGCACGGTTTTCACACCTCCGCTTGGGGGTTAATTCCTTCGGGACCACCCCTGGACAATTGTCCGCGACTGCCTATTTATTTTTGTAATCATATTCAGCAGAAACCCTTGGTACAGGGATCCTCTATCGGCAACCCGAGGAGCGTTCGGTTATCTGCAAGCAAATCAGAATAAAAGTTAAATAAATATATATTTTGGGGAAATTATATAGAAACTTCATGATTATATGTTTCATATATTGTACTAAAATATTTTTGTTACGAAAAATAATATTTAAATTTTTCCAACATTTTGTTACAACTTCAAGTTCTTGCAATTCGAAAAGAAATTTTTTACGATTCATACTCGTAAGCTGCTGTGATACGGTGAAAAAAAGCTTGAAAATGAGCCCAAGAACATTAGAAAATGTTGACTATTTCGGAAGTTCTTGAAAATTTAATAAAACATGGATATTTACGCTATTTTTACCCTGGGCTTATTTTAAACAGAATTTCGAAAACAACAAACATTTTAAAGAGACATTTTTGTAGCTCCTGTATAATTAAAATTAAGAGAATTTATTCAGTCATAAAAAAAATATGTGGCCAAAACCTTTGCACGCCACGGTATATTTATCGTTAATTAGATGGTTAATAATTACTAATATTTCATTAAATAATAATAATTAATTTTGCAATAAATTAAAAAGTTTAGCGACTCCACTCACGCTTCAAATTAAAACATTGTAATAGATTTCATATATTGAAATTTATGTAAAGTATTAATAATATGGATTAAAATAATTATCTATGATTATTAATATTATTAATTATAAATTATTTATTAATTATAATATTCTAAAAACTGAAGATAATTAGTAAACAAATTGTGTTTATTAGAATAACCATTTATAGTTGAAACAAATAATTAAAAACAATGCTTAATTAAATAGATAATTTTAAAGGAGTATTAAAAATGGTATACTTTCAAAGAATTGGCACCTGAAAAATAATGAATTTTACAACTTAATAGTTGAACTACTTTGTTAAAAATTACTTTTTGTTTTGTTTAATATTTAACTACGTTTTCAACCAAATTCAGCAGTTGATTTATCAAGAGACGAATTTTCTCCAAAAGAAGCTGATGCATTTGAACGATATTACGGAAAATTCTATTATCCCTCATTAGGACAAAGCAGGCAAAGAAAATAAGATATATATACTTTCGAGCGAAAGCATAGGCCAGCTTCTGAAGCCACTTTTAGGTCGCCTTGAAAACTTCAGTAATTCTTGGTTAAATTTCATGCTGAATTATCTCTTCGCAATATGAATAGGAAATTTGTTATTTTTTTAATTAATATATCATATTTTCGAACAATTGTCTTGTCTCCTATATACTATGGAAAGATTATAAATATGGGAAAATTAAAAACAATTTTTTATTGAACAAATTAAATCTAAGAGAAAATTAAAAACGATTTCAAAACATTAAACAAATTTTCAAAGAAAAACGACATTAGAACATTGTAAGGCACTTGACATAAGATAGCAACATTTTTTTAAACGTTACAAAAATCATTATAATTTTAAAAGATACTTACGAGTTTTAAAACTTTCAAGAGTTTAAAAATATTTTAAAACTTGAAAAGATTTCCGAAACTTTATAAAATATTGTTTACTTTCTTCACCACTTGTAAAAGATCTAAATATCTTTTAAATTAATACCAATTTTTCAAAATATTCAGTAGAGCGATTTTCATTTGATCGCGGTATACCTGCTCGACGTATCCTCTTCAGTCGACTTCCGTTTACGTTGCTGACTGACCGAGTGCTGTGTCGAGCATTGCCTGCGGGGGGCCCTTTTGTCCTCATGAGGAATAAGATCTGATAAAATACGGAATATGCAAATTTTATAATTTTGTAATCAGCAATTCAAAAATGTTATACTCGAACTTTACGTTTATTTGCGATTCCAACGATATGTTACTTGCATTCAAAAGATTAAAACTAGAATAAGTTTTTGCAGATTTTAGTTTAGGTTTTGACACTGGCTAGCTAGCATCATGGAATTTTCCGTAGTATAGTTAAAAGTGTAACAGTTTATTTTGTCGAAAATTCGTCTGTTGTTGATTCAACTGTTAAATTTTGTATCAAATTTT
>NC_046663.1:126310240-126312213 GCF_010883055.1 Belonocnema kinseyi
TTAATGTTTCTATCAAAATCACAATATAATTTTCTGTACAGAAAAATTAAGTGAAAAATGCACTCAATTATTTTTAATAAAACTAATGTCAGAAGCCAAAAAATATTGCTTCAAAAATTATATTTAGAGGAGTTTGTTTCCAGCAATGTATACTTGATGAGAATATTTTGCTCTTAATTTTTCTTAACAAAAACTTATACTTTAAAATTGTATATTGAATTTGCAGCTCATGCTTTAATTATTATTATATAAACTCCTAATCTTTAAAAACATAATAATAAAAATAAATTGAAATTGAAATAATACATATTAAATTAATTAGGTATATTTATTCATATCATGATTGAAGGGGCGGATGCAATAACCACCTTAGCGCTCGAACACACGGAGAATTATTGTCCGCTGAGCAAATTTTCGAAATTGTTTAAATTTGAATTTTGACCATCAATACTTGTAGACTATTTTATTGCGCATCTTTTTTATACGACACACAAATTCAATGTTTCTTTCGTTTTTTATTTATTTAAGGAATACGAACATTTTCAACGAAAAAGGAATCAATACTTTTTTGCATTCAACTCGCCAGATCTTTGCCGGGAATTGATATTTTTTCTTGAAAATTTTATTTAACATTCTTTAATATATTCTACAACTGTTGGAGTCTTTATCTTATTTTTTAGTCATTTCGGAGCTGTGCAGTGAATTTTCAAAAATATTTTATTCGAAATCTGGGATGCATGTATATAAACAAGAAAGTTGTGTGAGGAAGTTTCGAATTTTGACAACTTCTAGTGAAAAAAATCTTCCTTAGGGATCAAAGAAGTTTTTCCAAAAAGTTTTAGATCTTTTGTCATCAGGGGAAAAATGTGAGAGTGATGTGAAAATTATGTATGGCTTGCTAACCGCGACTTGGATCATGCGTCAATGTACGTCAACCCGTGGCACTATGTTCTCGCCACGAAGGAATAATAAGGAGACCCAACCGCCAGTGGAAAGACATTTGAAACTGGCAATAAAAACATTACCGTAGGTGATAGGCACATTACAGAAAGATCTTAAATTTTCGTACGCAGGTGCGCAGTTGTCCTCTTCCTGTAGATGGAAAAGTGTGCGAGTGAGAAGGTTTGTCAACTTGACGTAAGTTAGAGAGGTTCTGTTCTTTTGTTGATCATCATACGAAAGATACACGAAATAAATATATAAACAGTATTTTTGGTACTTGTTTGGAAAATGTGTAAACAGATTTTGAGAAGGAATAGTATAGGTAAGTACATTTTAAATTTGTAATATGATAAAGAAATAATGGAAGTAATATAACTTGATTGAAAAGTTTAAAGTTTTTTCGAAACGTAAACATGAAAAATATTATAATTTCATTAAAAGTTATTATGAGGTGACTCAGGTTAGAAATTGATAAATTACGCATTTATAAGCATGTATTCAATTTAATCAGCACGGATAATTGCAAATAATATGATATTATAATGAAGCGCCCCACCGATAGAAATCTCAGAGTATATGCTAAAGATTCTCAAGGCTCTAAGAAGCTCTGAGAAATTCTCCGCAGGTACTCAGGTAGTGAGTAAAAGTTAAATTTATAAATCATTTCTATCAAAATTAAATGACAGTTTTGTAAAACAATAAAATATATTAGAAGTTTATTGTACGTACAGGGAGGGATTTAAAAAAGCGAATTATATTCGCCTTCTTCGGCGTGAAACATACGTTAATTTAACCATCTTTCTCACTCGCTCACTTTTCCATGTATAGGAAGAGGGCAACTGCGCACCTACGCACGAAAATTTAAGATCTTCCTGTAATGTCCATACCACTTACGGTAATGTTTCTATTGTGTTACGTTCCGTTCTCTGTTGTACTCAAGAGGGGAAAGGGGATGGGAGGAATTGTAAATGATATTTTGCTTCGTGGGGGGAAAGGAAGGGAACAGTGCTAGTAGTTGAGCTAAGGTGTTC
>NC_046663.1:126312313-126318674 GCF_010883055.1 Belonocnema kinseyi
GTAGTTCCCTAAGCTGGGAGAGCAACTTAGTCAAAGAAGACTACCGCGGAGTACGTCCGGCTAGTAAGCAGGCTCGAAGCCGAGTGACGACGATGGCGTAGGCGCGTTCCTTTATGCGCTGGGCGCGTTGGCGCCCGAAGTCGCTCCCACTCCGTGGTGGCGGCAAGCGGGAGTGGGAGACGCGGCCCGGGAGTTACTCCCACTCTCCGAATTTGTGGAAGCGCGGCCCAATCAAGTCATTTCCGCCAGCGTCGTCGTGGCGGCCGCCTAAGAATGCCTGATCGCTGCTCTCTCAACGTTACAAATAATTATTACTATAAGTCTTATAAATCTGTCATACTAAAAAGGTAAATGGTAACTAAGCTGAAATTTATAACGTCGTAAAAAAAGGTAAAATTAGAATATTGGAATGATTTGCTATATAACAGAACAGTAATGGAAAACGTAAGGTTTTAAAAGTATATAACTAATGACAGTTTATTAACTACAGTGTATATCCCAGCCACCCATAAAATTATATTGTTTGACTAAAAGTTACTTGTTTTAATAAAATTCTAATCACGGACAAGTGATCAGTTTATCCGTGACAGAAATTGTAGAGAAAAAGGAGGAAAAAAAAGTTTCTTTCTGAAAAATGTAGTGGCTGGAATATTAGCGAGTCCGCATTGACTCGTTGTGCCGTCCCTGGCGCATCACATTCCTCGGTACATCACGTGATCCATGCGTGGTAAGCGAAGGTCGTCGTAGCGGCAGAGGAAAGGAAACTTGGTAAGAAAAACATGGAAGTGAAAGTTCCAGGGGTGAAACGTAAGGGTTCCTTACGTCTGTCGCCCATTATAACTAACGGTATATGTCAACTCTTCCCCCCACCGGATAGACCTTTGTTTACCCGTATTGCTTCGTGAATTCCTTAAATCTAATAACATCTGTGGTGCATAATTTTTACAATGATTTCTGCGCCTTCCTTTCGTAAGGCCGGGCATCTCTATAATGGGCAAGCCGTTGTCTGCGTAGCAGATAACGCTCGTCCGCGTTATGCCTTCGTTGTGAGATCTCGCCTGAGATCCCTGACAGTGGACGTATTATTGGATCGTCTGAATCTGTTTGATGGGCCTGTTCGGCCTCGTTAGTTGTATTGTCCGTCCCACGGCGCGAATGTTGTCTGCTCGTTCCCATGTGAGCCTGTGCGGCTGCTTCAAGGATTATTTTATTTGGCGTCTGTCGCCAGTGGTCTGCTGTGTAAACCTCTTGGTTGGAACTGGGTAAGACTGCTTGTGTATCCCTTTCAGGAGTTAGTACGGTGATGGAAGCTCGTGTAGTGTCCCTGTTTTTCTTGGTTTCAACAACCTCGAGCGATTGTGCGGTGGTTCTCGGGCCGTCCTCTTCTCTGCATGGGACTCCTCCTGGAGACCCACCATCTCCTTCTCCCTCGTTAGCTGGGACAACCTCGGGCATCTGTTCAGTGGCTATCGAGGCGTCTTTCTCTTCTGATAAGGCTCCTTTCGGGGCCCACTATGGAGAGATACTTCAGTTGTAGGTATCTGTCGTGATGAGGGTACAGCAACTAGCTGTGATTTGTGCAGCTT
The DNA here is from genome assembly GCF_010883055.1 of Belonocnema kinseyi. Lineage (NCBI taxonomy): Eukaryota > Metazoa > Arthropoda > Insecta > Hymenoptera > Cynipidae > Belonocnema > Belonocnema kinseyi. The sequence goes on from NC_046663.1 coordinate 126,313,900, forward strand.
GTGGGCTCTGCCCTCTTTCTGTATCCAATACACGTCCGGTGAGGCTATATCGAGAATTTTATGGGGCCCCGTTCTGCGTGGTGCGAAGGCTGCGTTAAATCTGGCTGCTTTGTCGGACTGCTGATGATTGAGTGCAAAAACCCAGTCTCCTACGTGGAAAGCTGGTGGTACGATTTTTCCCGCATAGCTTTGTTGGTAGCTGAGCTGTTTTTCTTGTGCCTCTTTCTCACGTTCCCGGTGGGATATGACCTCAGTACGTGGATTGTCGTTGGGGTGTAAGTCCCACTCCCCAGGTCTGGGAATTTCTCGTCCCACCCTGAGATAGCCGGGGGTGCAGCCTGTAGCTGCATTTCTTCTTCTCCTTATTCCGAAAAGCAGCTGGGGGAGGTGCTGGTCCCAGGTGCGTTGATTCCCAGCATGAAGTCGCAGTCTGAGCCCCTTCTTAATCTCCAGGTTACGCCGTTCTGTAGGGTTGGCTCGTGGATGATATTCTGGGGTTGTCCAGAGGCCGCAATTCCACCGGTGGCTGGCGGCTACACAGGCATGACTCGTGAACTACCATGCATTGTCGCTCAGGATGCGGTGAGGATAGCCAAAACGGGAGAAAACTTCATCCTCGAGGATTCGAATGAGTGTTGGGGCCTCAGAGTTTCGTAAAGGGAATGCTTCGACCCACCTAGTAAAAAGATCGGTGACAACGAAAATGAAACGATTTCCCCGGGTGGTGACTGGATAGGGTCCCATTAGGTCCACCGCTATGGTTTCCCAGGCGGTCGATGTGGTGCGCGGTTGTTGTTCGTCCACCGGTCTTCCGTGCACGGGCTTGGTGCATAAGCAAAGATGGCAGCCTGCAACATAACGCTTAACTTCCCGGGTCATTCCGGGCCAAAAGAAATGTTGCTGAATGGAACAGGTGGTTTCGTCAGCTCCAGGATGTCCGGCAAGTGGATTGTCATGGTACTGCCAAATTATTTTTTTACGAAGTGAAGCGGCGACTCGAATTTGCCAGTGCCCTCCTTCAGGACAGCGTTTCCAAAATCCCTGTTCGTTGAGGAGATTATTTTGCAGAAAGTCTTCCTCACGCTGATTTTTAGGCCCTTGGTCATTTAACTGGAACCATTGAACCATCATATGGCTGATCTGCGGGTCGTCTTGCTGAGCCTCGGTGATTTCGTTCATGGTAGTTGGTGCCTGAATTCCTTTAAGGAGAGGCTGAGCGGGGTTGTTTGTGGCTTCAGGCAATATCCGTTTTGGCGGCACCATGCGGTCGAGGTCAGGTTCTCCTGGAGAAGGCTCGGTCGGATCCGGGTGACGGGAAAGTGCGTCAGGCAGCTGATTTTCCCGGCCTGGGTTCAATCTCAATCTGGAATGTGAGCTCTTTCAGGTAAGTATGCCAGCGTCGGAGTTTATCTCGGGTGTCCTTGATCCGATCTAGCCAAGTCAAAGTCTTACTATCAGTCCTCAAAATAAATGGTCGGTCTTCCAGGTAAGGCCGGTATCTTCGAATCGCCCAGACCACGGCCAGACATTCCTGCTCATTACAATGGTAACGAGACTCAGTAGGAGAGAATTTGGCACTGGCGTAGGAAATAATGTGACGTTTCTTCTGAGCATCTTCCTGCATTAAGACAGCACCCATGCCGATGGTGCTCGCGTCGGTCTGAAGAATAAAAGGTAACGTCGGATCCGGTCGGCTGAACGGTGCTGGATTTCGGAAGGCCTCTTTTAGTGTGTCGAAAGCTGTTTGTACCTCTGAAGTCCATCTATAGGGTCGCTTTTGAGATAAGAGGTCTGTCAAAGGTGCTGTGAACTGGGAGTAATGCGGAATATACTCCATTAGCCAGTTACATGTTCCGAGGAATGAGGCCAGCTGTTTACGATTTCGTGGAGGTGCGGCGTTGAGAATGGCTTCCACGTGCCGAGGCTGGGGATGATTTCCATCTGCGGTGACTATGTGGCCCAAATAAGGTAGGCTGGATTGGCCAAAATTGCATTTCTGCGGGGAGCATGTGAGGCCGTATGTACGTAGGCGTTCAAGAACGAGGGCGACGTGGCGTGGATGATCCTCCCAGGTGTCAGAGTATATGATGATATCATCCAGGTAGGCTATGCTGAAATCACCCCAGTATCCGGCCAGCATATGCCGCATCAGGTTCTGGAATGTCCCGGGGGCGTTCTTCAAGCCGAAAGGCATCACCTGAAACTGGTACTGGCCACCATCTGGAGTTGAAAACTCGGTGTATCTACGGGCTTCTGGCGTCAAAGGAATTTGCCAGTACCCGCTCTTTAAGTCTAGGGTGGTCAAAATTCTAGATTTTCCGAGATCCTTGAGGATCTCATGGATCCTCGGCAAGCACTGTGGCGCATCTACTGTTTGTTCGTTCAGGCGACGGAAGTCTATGCAGAACCGGTATGCGTCCTGCTGTTTGGTGGCGATCATGATTGCTGAGCTCCAGGGGGAGGTGGTTGGTTCTACGATTCCGTCCGCTAGCATCTCGCGAAGTTGCTCGTCTATGAACTTCTTCTTCATTTCCGAGTAACGTCGTGGAACTTCTCGGAAAGGCCGGGGGTTGGATAGCTGGATGTCGTGCTGCACGGCAAGTGTTTGGCGGAGTTGGCCACCCTGGTGAAAAACGGAGGTATACAAGTACAAGGATCTCTGTAGACGCTCTATGTGCTCCGGTGGTACAGTGGGAGAGAAATTAAAGTCCAGGGTTGCGGGTTGACTTCCTGGAAGGCTTGGCAGCGGTACAAGGTAAATTCGTTGTCTTTCCTTAGTGCCAAGATATAAAATATCCGTTCGGTGTTCATGGTGGACGTCGTGATCCTTCAACCAGGTGCGACCAAGAGTGATGTCCACACGCATCTCGTTACTTGCAAAAAATAGTCCTGGATATTCCCGTTCTCCCAGCCGTGGTGATAAGAAAAGACACCCTCGAAGTTTCATCGTTGTCCCATGAGCGGCAAGCAGTGCGTAGCTGGGACCCGGGCGTAAGCTTTGTTGCTCCTCTTCTGTAAAGATAAACGCGTGTATGTGGCAGATTTTGGTTTGCAGAATAGATGGAGCCTAGGGTTGGCTTGAATGTTGAGCCGGGGCGGTCGCGACGTTGTTCTCCCCCCCCCCCCCCCCCCCCCCCGGGCTCGCCAGTTTTCCGGCTGTGGATTTGTCGTCCGGTAGGCTGCTAGGACTGGACAATCTCGGTGAAAGTGTTTGCCAGGGCAGAACCGACAGTCTGGAGGTTGCCTTTCGCTGTTTCTCCGAAACAAAGGATCCGGTGGTAGTTTGCTCTGTTCGTCTTTCTTGGTTGGTTCTCTTTTTGGCGTGCAGTCTGCTTCATCTCGTTCTGCCTGGGTTGCGTACTCTAAGAGTGTGGTGAATGTGGTGGGATTTCGCGGTCGTACGAGTCTCCGAACAGTGGGTTTTACTAACTCTAACAACAAGGTGGTAAGTTGTTCGTCAGTCATCATAGGGCATAGTCGTTGTGCCAGCAAGTACTGTTCCTGAAGAAAAACTGCCACGCTTTCTCTATCCGTCTGTTTTCTCGAATATAGGCTAGAGTGAAGCTGCATTAATTTGGTGACGCTTTCGAATCTGGCGAGTTATTCCTTGAATTCGTCCCAGGAGAGAGAGAGTCCCTTAAATGCTGTCCACCATGTATTAGCCTCTCCCTTGAGACCCTTTTCGATTAGCCGAGTCCATTGACTTGGATCCGTGTGAGCTTGAATGAAGAATCGTTCACAATCAGCGATGAATTTCTTTGGGTCCTCATGATCTTTTCCCGAGTACTCGGGTATGGGTGGTGTTGGCGATTGAAAGACGCGGATGAGACTCAGCAGATCTGGCGTTGCCAGTGTGGGTTGAAAGTGAGTCGTGGTAACTGGCAGAGGGAACTGGAAGCCCGCTGGTATGCTTGGTGAAGGAGAGCCATTTATCGTGGCGGGCAATGGTATGCTCGCTGATGGTATGGATTGTCCCTCTTGGCGTAACGGAACCTGTTGTTCTTCTTGGATCGATGGTGCCATATTGCTCGGTTGGGAAGTCATATTAATATTTGTATGAGGTCTGGATGTAAAATTGAGCGCCACTGGGTTTTTTGGCCCACTCCCAGAAGTGGAAAGGTGTAAGCTTTGTAGGCTGCTGGTGAGGTTGTTTGATGAAAGGTTGCGTTCCGTATTAGTGTTTTTTGATACCGATGCGATCTCGTTGATTTGTGAATCAGCCGAAGACTCTCGAGTATGGTGAGATTTTGGGGAAACTTCTACCTCTCTGACAATATCGCTTAAAGCTGGTGCCACCATACGCGCCAGAGGATGCTCCGTTGATCCGGAAGTACTGCCCTCGAATCCTGAGGTAACTGGCGGTTGTTGTGATTGCCGAGACTCAGGTGGAGTTTGGGCGGTCTCGTTGATGCTATCGTGCGTGGTTGATGCTTCTTTGCGAGTTAAAGGTCTTCCTCGAGAGTGCGTTCGACCTCGGATGTTTGTGGATGCGAGTCGCACTGGAATTTGACTGCGACGTCCGATGAAGTTGTAAGCTGCACGTGATGCAGCGGAAGATTGGATTGTGGTGCTGCGGCGGCTAGCTCGAGCAGCGAGATTTGGAGACATATCCCAGTAGTTCGGTTCTAGTATCAGCTAGAAGTTATAGAGCCCCACGTTCGGGCGCCAATTGTTACGTTCCGTTCTCTGGCGTACTCAAAGAGGGGAAAGGGGATAAGAGGAGTTGTAAATGATATTTTGCTTCGTGGGGGGAAAGGAAGGGAACAGTGCTAGTA
>NC_046663.1:126318774-126320358 GCF_010883055.1 Belonocnema kinseyi
CAGCATCACTATCACCTTTTAAACATATCTCCTCTCTCGGGAGATATGATTTTGATCCGCTTCGCAAGCACGCGATGCCAAAAGACTTCCTCATGAAATGAGATTACAACGAATTTCATTTTTCGATTCCTCTACCTCTTCCCACTCTTCTTCTTTACTTTTCTCTCATAAAACAAATTATCAGATCTTGTGACTTTTTCCCGCTTGCGGGCTTTTTTCCCACATATAATTAACATCACTCTTAATTCAAGTCATGTCAAATTTCTCTCAGATTGTGTAACAATGCCCAAATGGGTAACACACAACAACTTCTTCCAGTCCGATTATTCTTCGGGGAGATCATACATCGCGAGTGCGCGACGAGCGCGGCGAGGCCGCGCCAGCCGCCCACTCCCGTGCATTGAATCTCACGAGAGGGGGCGATGGTTGGGGCCCCCTCATCCCCACCCTTTTTTTTTTTTTTTTTTTATCGTCGTCACTCGGCTTGGAGCCTGCTTACTAGCCGGACGTACTCCGCGCTAGTCTTCTTTGACTAAGTTGCTCTCCCAGCTTAGGGAACTACTCAAATAAAGAGAATTCAACCAGGAATTTCTTCTATTCATTCAAACAAACTGCTCTTTTCAGAGCAACCTTTCAAAACGTAGCAGATTTGTCTGTGGAGGAGAAACTTCCCCGGTGCCTTTTCATTTGTGACCCACCTACTCCTACTGCTAACTGCCGTCGCTCCGGTATTCCGCCAGTTATCGGTCGGAAAGGGAGTCACAAAACCGGGGCACAAGCCTGAGCGATTCAGACCCATTCATTTCGCGCACACAACGGCGCTCCGGCAGTCCGACGACAAGCGACTTTGATGGGTGGTCTGAACCCCAGGCAGAGGGAACGCCGCCGTCGGCAGGAGGGCCTGCCAACCCCCTCGATCCGGAGGATACCAGTCGGTCCACAACCTGTGGCCTTAGTGGCATCTGGTCAGCAACCACCACCGTGCAACGTCAACACCCACCAGGAGGTGGGAACGTTCCTGGTGAAGGAAAAAGGGTCCGCATCACGGAGCGCGACTCGGGACGCTCCATTAAGCCGTTTTCCTCCCCCACTACTACCGGTGGGAGGATCTCCAAGGAAGGCCCTGAAACGACGGAGAGAAAAGCAAGCCTGGCTGTCGCGGGCACGTAAAACGCTCATACCCGTGGCGCCATTCCAACATCGAGCCACGGTGTTATCCCTAGAGACGGACACGTACATGTTCGTGAATGTACAACACATCCCGGACGGTTACGTGCCCTCGACTCGAAAACGGTTGGAAGACCTGGACATTAAGAAGGAGGATCCTGCCATAGCCGCTTTTTGGAAAAGGCGGGATTTCTATCGGAACCTCGTCCGTCAGGCCGCCGGACACCAGGAGCCATCTGACATAGGAGACGGGTGCCCGAACACTGCCTTTTACGGGCCACACACGCACCGCCTCACCTATCCTCGCAGCATTACCAGCCGACCGAGGGTCAAACGCTGCATAGAAGAGAGGAGATTCATAGTGGGAAAGTTCCTCTCTTCGATGACTGTCTCTCCAACATCGTAAGCGCCTACTAC
>NC_046663.1:126320458-126323995 GCF_010883055.1 Belonocnema kinseyi
ATCTATTTCCATCCTGGAGCTAGTTCCTGCCGGGCAGGAAACTGGATTTGAGCTCTGTGACATTGTCACAGAGCGAAAGGTTTTGATCAATCAATGTGATGCCCGGCAGTTACTCCCACTCTCCGAATTTGTGGAAGCGCGGCCCAATCAAGTCATTTCCGCCCGCGTCGTCGTGGCGGCCGCCTAAGAATGCCTGATCGCTGCTCTCTCAACGTTAAAAATAATTATTACTATAAGTCTTATAAATCTGTCATACTAAAAAGGTAAATGGCAACTAAGCTAAAATGTATAACGTCGTAAAAAAAGGTAAAATTAGAATATTGGAATGATTTGCTATATAACAGAACAGTAATGGAAAACGTAAGGTTTTAAAAGTATATAACTAATGACAGTTTACTAACTACAGTGTATATCCCAGCCACCCATAAAATTATATTGTTTGACTAGAAGTTACTTGTTTTAATAAAATTCTAATCACGGACAAGTGATCAGTTTATCCGTGATAGAAATTGTAGAGAAACAGGAGGGAAAAAAAGTTTCTTTCTGAAAAATGTAGTGGCTGGAATATTAGCGAGTCCGCATTGACTCGTTGTGCCGTCCCTGGCGCATCACATTCCTCGGATCATCACGTGATCCGTGCGTGGTAAGAACATGGAAGTGAAAGTTCCAGGGGTGAAGCGTAAGGGTTCCTTACGTCTGTCGCCCATTATAACTAACGGTATATGTCAATTGCCAAGTGTGGAAACGGAGTTAGGTCTCCTTATTATTCCTTCGTGGTTCATGCGTACCGAGTCGAGGTTAGATCGCCGTACATAATTTTCACATCGTCCTCACTTTTTCCCTCTAATGACTAAAGATCTAAAACATTTTGGAAAAACTTTTTGGATCTCTAAGGAAGACTTTTCTCATTGAAAGTTGTCAAAATTCGAAACTTCCTCACACAACTTTCTCGTTTATATACATGCATCCCAGATTTCAAAGAAAATATCATTGTAAATTCACTAAACAGCTCGTAAATGTTTTTATAATAAGATAAACACTCTGACAGTCGTAGAATATGTTGGAGAATGTTACATACAATTTTCAAAAAAAAAAATCAATTCCCGACAAAAATCTGGCAAGTGGAATGCAAAAAAGTATTGATTCTTTTTTCGTTGAAAATTGTTGTTTTCCTTAAATAACTAAAAAACGAAAAAAAAACTTCGGATTTGTTTGTCGTACAAAAAAGATGCGCAATAAAATAGTCTACAAGTATTAATGGTCTATTATATATGGTCTATATATTAATGGTATATTATATTTCTATAATTATTAATCACATCAAAAAAACAATGATTTGGTAATTTAATTATTTCTAACATGCTGTATTTCGTCGGCTTTGCCCCTCACCTCAGGGCAAAGCCGTCTGCAGCTTTTTATGAAAATCAAAACATTTAAAGTTAAGAAAATATGATGGTTTGCTTCTGTGGTATTTTATGTACTGGAAAAATTACCTTTAAAGATGCCCAACAAGAAGAATAAGTTATTTTGAATAAAAATAGAGATAGCTGTAATATAACATCTTATTCGTTGACATTTTGCTGGAAACGAAATTTACGCAATGTTTCTACTGTACTAATACAAGACAACTGCATACCGACCGGATTGATAATAATAATATTTAATAGTTTCTTCCATGTAGCCCACAAGATAAGTTGCTGTTCTACATTGCAGATCATTTATCGACGAAACTTGTGACACGTGTTTCACCCATGGACATAGAAAACAAGGGACTAGGCATGCCATTGCGGGGTTGATGCAATGAGGGGAGAGGTTCGCCACCTTTTGATGTACCGCGACAAACATGGCAGCGCCCACATGTTTATAATTTCATGCACAGTTTGCCGGCAAAAATGCTCGTGCGCATAATCAAATGACACATCGTAAGATATTTCTGTCAGCGAAACTTCCATTCTTTCGTGGTAAAACTGTTTTCTGTATAATTTTTCTCTTGCAAAGTCAATTTTCAAGATTTTAGTAAGTAACAAAATCTCTCTGATGAAATAGATTTATTTGATGCAAAGTAGAACTAAAGTTGTTAAATAATAGCCATGCTATAAGGTAAATCACCTTTGCCCCACTGGTTGGCGCAGCCCCCCTTTACCCTACTTTAAAGAAATTGACAGCTGAAAATTAACGAATTTTACAACTTGATAGTTGAGCGGCTTCGTTGAAAGTTGATTTTGTTCTTGTTTAAGATTTATCAATTTAGTTGAAAATTCATGTTTTTGGTTGAAACCCCATTTTTTACATTTGAATTGATTTTTTGAACCAAAAGTAATTCTTTGTGTTTGAAGATTTATCTTTTGACGTATAAAATGCTTGTAGGTAATTCGGTAAAAATTCATGTATTCTACTGAAAATTCAGTTTTTTGTTGTTGTTGAAAATAGTAATTTTTTAAATTGGAAATTCAAATATATCATTATAATTATACAAATATATATTCTATTTTTTATTATACAAATATATTATACATTATACAAATATATCATTATTTTCGATTGAAAAATTTATTCTTGTTTGTTGTCAATTGAACTATTTGTTGTTGAAAATTCACCTTTTTTATAGGAAATTAATGTTTTTGGTGGAGAATTCTACATTACCCAGTGGGCAAAAAAATTAAGGATGTCCTAAAGACATTTGTTCAATTTTCTATTAAAATAAGTTAAATCAGAGTCAAGAAAATGGAGTGTTTAAACAATGTATTATTAATAATATTCTACTTGAATAATGCTAGAAAGGTGCGATTTCTCTTAAATTTCTGGCTTTTTGTAAAATTTTCAATTGGATTGAAGTAATAATTAATTTTAGTTTAAAAAAGTAATTGTTTAAACAATTTATTATCATTGTTCATAATATTATCTTTGCTGAATAGGTAGAATTTTGCGGTTTGATCTGCAATTTTTAACTGTTTGTATATTTTTCATTAGGTGTCACTTATTAATTAATTAGATTCAGCAAACATTATTGTTTAAATGAAGATACACATCAATGCCTGATAGTTGCGGTTTTCTCGGCCATTTTTATTGGTCTGTCCCTTTTTCACATATCAAGGTGATAATTAATGAAAGTTAACACAAAAGTTGATTAAAACTTTAATATTTTTTGTAACTACCTTTTCTTAGATAAGTACTAGAAAGTTATCGTTTTTTCTAAAATCTTTAACTTAGCTTCGCCTTTTTAATTATGAACAAATAATGAGTCAACCTCAACAAAAACTATTTAAAAAATAGTATTGTTGTTTTAAGTGAATTATTTTCGCGTGCTGCCCTCTTCAACTTTTCGTCGTTTCTATGACAACCGCGTCCTTCGACCACATTAATAGGCGGGGTGGGGCCGGGGCGCACACTGAAAGTTGTTGAATTCCAAACCGAACGTGATTTTCTGTTTCTCGTGTTCGCCTTCGACATCACTATAGCAATATTTGCTATAGCTGAGTTGGTCGGCTGGCTCTGTACGCGAAAAATGTTGTGAACGCTGAATTACCTAATTGTATT
>NC_046663.1:126324095-126330588 GCF_010883055.1 Belonocnema kinseyi
TACTAATTAAATAAATAATTAATTAGCTGAATATGATATTTAGGTATTTTTTAGTTTTCTATTTTTTAAATAGAAATATGAAAATAGAGTGTTTTTTTTGCATATGAAAAGAATTCTTGAAATTGTCCGGAATATTTGTATATTTTTTGCATTAAAAGAATTATTTAAATTGTCCGGAATGTTCACGTTCCCAATAATATCCTAAATTAAAATGTATAATAATAATAAATTAAATGTATAATTAAATGTATAAATTAAAAAATAATACCTAATCACGTAAATACCAAAGGCTTTAATCGCACCGGCATGTGTGTGTTCCTTTGTTGTGAAATTAGGAAAACAAGTGAGTGCAGGTCTCACATGTGCACGTCGTCGTATTGCGATTTAAAAAATCACATGATCCAGTTAAATTTTTTTGTAAATTGTCACTCCTGTTTCTAATTGTTATTTTAATAATTCATTTACTTTTTTTCTTTTACAAAACTTTCACTACAATTAGGAAGTACAGCCAGGATTACATTAATAATAAATTTTTTCAATGTGAAATTCGATATGTGTATATATAATAGAGCGGAGTGAGAATGATCAAATTGGTCAAATCGTTCGAGCTGAGCGAAAAAAATTTGTGGGTAGACATCCGAAAAAAGTAAAAAAAAAAAATAATTTTGAAATCGGTTAATATCTTCTGTTCCCTTTTTTTATTTGAAAATTCCAAAAAGTTTCCCTATTGCTTCGAAAATTATGGCGAACTTTTTCTATATTTAGTTTTTTTTCTAGTGAATAATAATAAAAATTTTACAATAAACAAATTTTTTTGCTTAATTTAGAATTTTTTGAAAATGGCAAAAAAATATTTTTTTTATTGAGTCCTATACAAAAACTGCACATAGAAAAAATTCCCCATAATTTTCGAAGAAATAGGGAAATTTTTTGAATTTTCAAAAATTTAAATTTTTAAATCAAAAAAGGGAAAAGAAGATATATTAACCGATTCTAGATTTTCGTTTACTTTTTTTGAATGTCAACCCACACATTTTTTCGCTCAGCTTAAACGATTCGACTAATTTGATTATTTTCACTTCGCCCTAATATACTTATAATGTATACATAATAATATAATTATATTAATTAATTTATATAATTATAATTTATATGTATATATATTTAAATAGATAAAAATAAACTGTTGATATGCACCTGCTTGCGAAAAATAATTTTGCTGAAATGTTTTCATTGACTTTTAATTTTTTCAATAATATTACTAATTAAATAATTAATTAATTAGCTGAATATGATATTTAGGTATGTTTTAGTTTTCTATCTTTTAAATAGAAATATGAAAATAGAGTGTACCTTTTTTTGAGCATAAAAGAATCTCTTTAAATTGTCCGGAATATTTACATAAAAATTCGTAGTATTATACTTTTTACGAATAAAATAGTAAAAGAAAACATTTTTTGATATTGCACTAAAGTATTTTTTAGTTTTCTTTTTTTTTAAATAGAAATATAAAAATAAAGTGAATATTTTTTTCATAAAAATTATTCTTTAAATAGTCCAGAATGTTCACGTAAATATTCGAATTATCCTCTTTAGGAATACAATATAGAAATAAAACTTTTTATTTTATTACTTTTCACAAATATTTATCATAAAAATAAAATATGGAATTTCAAGGTCAGGATTTTCAATCAATTACTTCAATTACTTCCATGTTATTATTTTTAAATATTATTATTAAAATTGATTTATGCATAACCAACAGTAAAATTTGTCATACAATGGTAAAGTTATCCCATTCTTTCTAGATCTAGATTTTATACCTCATTACCTTTATCATCTTTTCAGTGACTTGTTCATTCTTAATTTCTATAACACAATCTTCTAATTCTTTAAGTAATACAAATAAACTACATATACTAAGAATATGTTCAAATAAAGAAAAGTGACTTTCAGTCCTGGAGAATAAATCAATAATCCATAATAATTAAAAATTTTCAAATTCCCGCTCGAACAAAGCAGAGTTTATTGCGCCGTCTCGTGGCATGTGTTCAAAATAATCCGTTTAAATGTAGCGGCATTGCCAAATTTAGACGAAAAGTACCGGAAAAAACGAAGCGACAAAATCGCCGATAGCGCCGCTCTCGTGACATGTGGCCTAACTAGACCCTTGCCGCATCTAGGTAAAATATCTTTGGTACACATGTAATGCGGTTATACGGGGTTCCACGCGGTCCACGCATAAACGCCGAGTAAAAAATTTTCCCTCTGTACTTCATTATGATTAGGGAGTGGCTATTCGTTACGACAATGAGAGCAAAGGAAAAGTAATCTCATTTCACGCACTATAAATTAGGTGTGTTGGACACGCGGCAGACACCTACATTACCAACGTCAATTTTTAATTTTTCAGAATTTTGTTTTAAATGTAAGAACTTTTTTTGTAAATTAAATATCGCTCTGAAACTTTCAAAAATGTACAAGAAGAAAATAAACTGCATTTATGTACATAATTTTTGTATAAAATATGCAAAAAGAAAAATTCCAAGTCGAATTTTCGAAGTCGAACGAACCTCTCTTTTTATCTCTAAACGTTAGAAAAAGAGGTGCGTTCGACTTCTTACACGGTATCGTAGTCCCACCACAGCACTCAATTCTATCAGAAGTCGTGATCAGCTGGCTTGTCTATATCTGCTGAAATGTGAGGTCAACGCTATCAAACTTTGCTGGCGCGACCTTCCCCCGCCGTTAGTATTTGATTATGCCCCCCCCCCCAATAAAGTAGCCTTTATACTGATTTTTTTGTGTCAATAGCGGATCAAGTTGCCAATCTGCACATGTGAAAGTTCATCAGAGTATGATGGAATTTTAAAATTGAATTATTTTGAAAAAAATCCAATAAAATACAAGAACACTCAAACCAAAAGTTGAATTTCCATACAACTAGATTCGCTTAAAAAATAAAAATACACGAATTTTGAACAGAAAGTCGAAATCAGTGTGTAAATAAAAACATTAATTTTCTAACGAAACTACAAAAAGGAGGAATTTTGAACAAATTCAGGAATTTTTTACCATAAAAGTTGAATTTTGAAATAAAACCCTACATTTTGAAACAAAAATATTAATTTAGTACTAAAGAAGACAATTTTTTATTAAATTTCAAGAGTTCTAAACCTAAAAGTTAAATTTTAACCAAACAGATACATTTTTAATGAAAAAGATTAATTTACTACCAAAAAAGACATAATTTTAGTGGAATTGAATAAGTTTGAACTAAAAAGTTGAAGTTTCAAAAAAAAAATGGAATCTCAAAGCTTCGGAAAACTTCGGTGGTCTTCTATTTATATCTCGATCCACATTTGAAAGAAACTGGCGATTTTAATGTTTCGCGTGGTTCTTAAGGGCATGTGATACTTACAGCTTCCCCGGCTTTTTTTCCACAAAAATGAAAAAAAATATTAACTGAATTCGTAGATGCTATAAAATATCAGAACGGACGTCTCCGGACTCTTTTTTGAGGGATAATAACAAAAAAAATTATTGTGCTAAATAAAAATTTTATGCATTATTTTGAGGTTACGTCGTTTTTCATCTCTGCCTTTCCGATAATCTGGAAATTATTTATGAAATAAACTTTTTTGATTGCCTGCAAACAAGGTTAGTTCCGGGAGATTAGTTACTATGTTTATTTGTAAGTCCAAAGTTTTCGGCCAAAAATATTGTGTAGTTTGGAAGTAACGCTCGGGTGAATTGTAACACACATAACCTCGAAATATACACGCACGTTGCTAGCAATATCAGAATTTTTTTGATAAAAAAACACAGAAAAAGTGTGTGGGGACGTCCGTTAGCATGTTCGCTATCATTTTCCAGATTTTGAAGGCAAAATATTTCTTATCCTAGGAAAAAAGCCGGGGAAATCTAACACTGAAAAAATCGATACTATTTCCTAACCGCTATGCGTCCGTTAGCATGTTCGCTATCATTTCCCAAATTTTTAAGACAAAATATTTATTTTTCTAGAAAAAAATCCGGGGGAACCTGAAACTGGTAAAATCGAAAATTTTCTAAGTATTACATGCCCTTAAAGTTATTTTTCCACAGTATCGCAACAGCTTTTCGGCAAAAGTCCGAAAAATTTTCGTATCACAGTGCCAACACTTAAGGTTGTAATAAAATAGTTGAAAGAATTTCAATATTCTTTGTAATAAGAAAAGTATTTTTGTAAATATATGAATCATAAAAATTCTTCCTCCGAATAATATATTTCAACTGTTTCCAACTGCTTTATTGCATATTTAAACTCTTATGCATTCTAATAAGACTTTTTAAATAGATTTATGCTCATAAGCTGCTACGATATTAGAAATATTAGAAATTTACACTATTTTTGCTATATCTACTTAAAAAATGGACAAATTGGTTTCATCCTATGCTCGATTTCATACAGAATTTGGAGAGCATTTAACTTTTTGAATAGAAAATTTGTTAGCTCTTTTATAATTAAAATGAAGAGAACTTATCAGTTATTAAAAAATGAGGTGAACATAAACTTTTGCCGATAGTTTATTAAATTTATAAGCAATAATTTATGATTTATAGCATATAAATACCTATGTAACAATATATTATTTTGAATTTTAATTTAAAAAATAAAGCATTAGTTTTCATTGTGTAACTACTTACGATTAATTGTGAATCATTAAAATAATTATAGAATAAACATTTAATATTCGATTGATAAATAGATATTCAATGCACCTTTAAGTTTGTGGTAACTCCAGTAATTGTAACTCTGGTGGTAACTCATTTTCAAAATTCTCTAACTTCACCAATTACCGACGCATAACGTCTGAAAAAGGCCGGAAACTGCGAAGTAACTCCAGGAAGTTGACCCACAGATCATGATCCAACGAAGCATGGTCCTGCCAGGTGCAAGTAAGAAAAAGTCAACCAATCAAATTCGGCAACCTAGGGCAACCGAACTTTTTGTTGGATCATGCCCACAGACCAAGAGGGCGCTTTTAGCTGTCTGATTATGACGGCGTCTCTTATTCCATAGTACTTGATAGTACTTGTATTGTATGTTATTCAGTTGGGCATTTTAGAAAAATATACTGAAGTTGTTGATTTTTCTTATTTTTACTAATTCGTTTAATTCGTGCACCCCCCCCCCCTCCAATTTTTCCATGTGTATTTTGTTTAAAAAAATGTATTTTATTTCCTGATAATAATAAATTCTGCAATAAACAGATGTTTCAATTATAGAAATATTTTCACACAACAATTTTGATTATCTTCTTCTATTTAGCCGAAAAATTTGGTCTCGTTCTTAACGATTGAATTAATAACATTCAAAATTGTTTACATCCTAATTTATAATACTAAAGAATATGTTGTTACATTTTTTATTGTAATACTTCGTTTTCTCTTAGTGTTTTTATTTTTTCTATATGGATCCGAATTCTAATTTATTATAGACGTGATTTATATTTTTCATGCCAAAATGTATTGAATAGTGTTTTTTTTGTAGAGTTGACTTACTTCGGTCGAAAGTAAGTCAATTCTACAAAAAAAACACTACCCAATATATAAACAACTCAGACGAAAAAACACAGACATCATATGAACAACATCGATTTGCAATAAGTATGAAAAAATATGATATAAATAATCCATATAAAATGAATATAAATTGTTAAACGCTTTAAAATTTTTCTCGCAATATATGAAATTTTTAAAATACAGTGATATATAGCACCGTCAAAAGAATGTTTTTTCAATCATCCTTTTACACTTCAATAAGTTTTATATTTTTTAATGATCAATTACCCATACAAGAATTTTTGGTCTTAACTTTGTAAACTGAAATGATTGGAATGTTTTTATGTAATATTAATTACTGAGTTTCCCATAAGCCCAATGCTTTTCTGGAGCAGGGCAATTGACGCGCCGCTCGACGGATTAGTTCACCTGCAAAGTGGAACTTGTAACTGACAAGTAGGTACTTTTCTCACTAGTCGGATAGGGGTTGTACTATTCCAAGTAGAATTTTTATTTCAAGACACTAATACTCACTGGCGAACCGGGGAAAATTAAAAGTTACGTAATTATTATTATAACTTACCTGCATATCAACATCTACTTCACCTAAATAACGCCCGACAAAATCATCTTGACAGGTGACTGACAGTTTGAAGACAACATTTCACGCTGCTCTGAATGAGAAAAAACAGTCTCAAAATGATGAATTTCCCCTAGATTTTCATAATGAATCTGTGTGGCTCAAATTTGTTGCAATTCAATTGAACATCGATTTTTGTTTAATTTCGAGGATCGGCGATTTTCTGTGCATTATGAATTGTAATAATATAAATTTATTAAAATGATACAGTCTGTCAAGTTAAAGCGTGGGTGGCTTTACTCGCAGTCGGTAAGGTGTATCGACATGATTTTGGTGTCAAAATATTAAGAGGAGCTCCCTCTTTCA
>NC_046663.1:126330688-126341320 GCF_010883055.1 Belonocnema kinseyi
GAGCTCTTCTTAATATTTTGACACCAAAATCATGTCGATACACCTTACCGACTGCGAGTAAAGCCACCCACGCTTTAACTTGACAGACTGTACATTTTTTATGGTAGCTGAGAGTAAAAATTAGTGAAAAATAAGGATCAAATATTAAAGTAATCACGAAAAATAAAATTTGTAAATTAATTTGCAATATCTGAATAAGCAGTGCCAGCTCGAGGTGCCGAAATAAATTTAATTTATACATTTGATACAATAGTGTTGAACAAAGTGTAGAAAAATTCCACATTTTAGACAAAATCGAAACACTCTTTTTATGCAATCATTTTTCACAAATTGATTTTATTGAGTATTCCTGTGTTAAAAAATATTTTTTTTAAATAATATAATTGTTATTAAGCCATTTTGTACAATTTTTTTGCGCAATTTGTTTTTTAAAGTTTACGTTTGTTTAAACAATGTCCTTTCAAATTATTATGAATGCGAAATTCATTATATTGATCTTAAGCTTTAAACGATAGGAATTATGTATTCGTAATTTTCATCCTAGACTATCACAAAACAGTGATATGGAAGAAATTTCAACGACACTGTAGGCAAATTAAGAATTTTTTCCAGTATACACTCTGAAACATGCCTGCTTTTAACCTGTTTTAAGTTTGTAGACTAGAAAGTAAGGATTAACACGACTGCGCCATACTTGTACGGTTCTTGAGTTCAACTTGAAATTATCATTTAAGTTCAAGCGTTGATCGAAAGTTATACTAAAATAACTTCAGTGGTGTCTTCGTTTATCTAGGTTTTAATGTCAAGCCATATTAGGTCTGAAAGTAATCTTCTTTTTACAGTGTACCTATGTTAAATTAATGACAATTTCATACTTCCAGAAGCAAGGGAAAGAGACTCATGTGTAAAGGATATATTCTGAAACGAAAGTGATACGATACATAAATTAAACTCAATCAAGGCTGAAAAAAAAACTAATTAGAAATAGATCTCATTTTAAGACCTGAACAAGTTATTTTATCTCGCTACCAATCTCTCATTCTACTGAACACGGAATCTCGATAGTCAGAGTAATTTCTATACTAATTCGATTCTGAAGTGGATAACGATTAATTTTCTCGCTTCACATGTATTGCATTCCTACGAGGCTAGAAAAATTAAAGAACGGGGAAGGAGGAAAGTACCGATACATCATACATCATGCGATGGTCGACTTACCCCTTAGCCGATGACGTGATCGCATGAACTCACGATAATCGACACCATAACAAAATAGGTGCAGATCTCTGTGGTCGTTCACAGCAGGCAATTCTCCCATCGGTTTCGCATGACGGTCCAGCGAAAGGTAAGGCACGGAGCGAGTATTTCCTCCTGAAACTCTGAGCACATCCGCAAGTCACTATTTCTCATATACACTGGCGAGGAAAAATATATTGAACCGGGTAACTTGAACGGCTCACTCTATAAATCTGGAATAGAAAGCACACGCACTAGTCGATTGCATACTTGTAAATCGGTAATAAGAACAACAATAACAACACGAACTGAGAAACGGCAAGAATTTGGAGCCTTAATCAGTTCACCATGGGGTGCATCCTGTTACTGGAAGGTCCTACGTGGCGCCACCAGTGCCGGCTTTTGGGTGGTTCAAGCCTGGGTGGGGTGGCAGAGGATGTGGTTACCTGGCAACGACAAGAGATCGACCGAGAACCACCCCCGTTCGCCTTTCAACGAGGGGTAGTCACCACCCGCCAAGGGCTCGTTGCTCTGTGTGCTGCGTATACGAGAGCTGTGATCGTTTGGATGTATGTTGTATATCGAGCTGATTGCTGCGCTGAAAAGTTACTCTACAGTGTACAACATAGGGTGAATGTTTGCATCAGTATCAGTGCGTGCGGGTGCGATCTTCTATGTGCGTCGCACACCTGCAGAGCCGCTTAAACAAAATCAGAATTGAACGAGAGTCAAATGTCACTCCACTATTTCTTAGCCCTTGTGTCAGGTAAGGTCGATAATGAGATTCGTAAACGTCGAAGTTCTAACGCATGTCCGTACTTCAAGTCATACCCTCCTTGTTACCAACTGCCGCAGTCGGAAAACTGAAGATGCGAAATAATAAAACTACTCGCACAGTTGGCAACATCGTGCGTATGAAGTCAAGCACACACACACATATTGACGTTAACGGATCTGATTCTAGACCTTCTCTGAGACGCAACAACCTGCCTTCCGAAAATTATTGGATTTCTCTAGGAGCTTTTAATACCTTAAATTTGTCAATTTATCTGAAATTTCTCACAATTTATAGTACCAAACTATTTCCGGCAAGTTTCTTTTTTATTGTTTCTTAAATCAAAAAGTCCTTGCATTTGTCACAAAAAATATTGTGTCCAACAGTGGCAGAGAGTAGGCATTTACACTCACGTGAAGTTGGCTCATCTTCGTGTCATTTACGACTCGTCTCCGACTCACACACAACTATCTTTCGATTCGCCTTTGGCGTGTACAGCAAACTTTACATGCGTATAGAACTGCCTTCTTTTCGCACATGTAGCACAATATAATATTTTATCGCAAAACGGTTTTTTCAAATTGAAAATTTCGAAAGTACCACGTACCTGTTGTTCTTCAACCTATATTAAGTCTGAAATTAATAGAATTTATCAGACCATATGCCCCTATTCGTCACTATTCCTACAAATGGGCTTCAATGCCTCAGAATTCTTTGGAATGCACGTGAAAATAGAACTGAATTAAGATGCACAATTGATTCTGAAGTATTTTGAAAACACTTTTTTTTTATTCTTCAGAATTCACTTCAGTTGTTTTGATTTAAATTTAATTCTTTTTAATTTTTTTGAATGCACTTAAATTTACTTACATTTTTCTAAATTGTGAAGTCACTTGAATACTTTTGAATTCCCTTAAGCCTTTCAGATCCAAATTATTGGGTTTAAACGCATTTTTGGGATCTAAAGTTTTCATTGTGTCTTAAAGGATTAAATTCTTTCGAATTCACTTGGATTATTTTGAAGGCACTGAAATTATTTTGATGTATTATATGCCTCGCATGTTCTTCTTAACATGGAGAATGATACTTTGGCGGATCCCCCCGCCCCCCCAAACCGGAACGTACCACGTATTTTGTGTATGAACGCCAAGGTAAAATTTCAATAATAGTTTAAAGTAGAATTTTTTACGCTAAGTTACTACACATACGCTAGATTATTTAACTGCAGCGAAATGATTATATATTTATTCAAATTTTTCTATGTTTTCTGGGATTCTTAGTCTCAATCTACATATCTGAAACTTCCACGCTGTATATGACATATATGTACTAGAATCTTCAAAAACATGCACAAAATGTTATAAAATTCCTCAAATATCAACTTGTATGGATTTTTCGCTTCAAATGTTAAAAAAATCATCCTAATACATGTATTCTTGAAACTGTGTTTCTTTTATTCTACATCACCTTTACAATTAATGACACTTATTCCATGTGAATGGCCATCCTTGTGAAGCCTTTGGCATACAGACACACTTATACGGTTTTTTCAGTTTCTCTTTAATGTCGGCTCTATCCCTATTGCGATTGTCGAGATACCTCATGGTAAACTTTTGCGACCCTGTTTCTACCACGGAAATCTTCGAAATTTATTTGGTTATTTTTCAATCAATGAGATACATGTAGCCTTTTTAGAAACATAATAAAATGTATTGGCTCCTTTATTTTTCCCGAAAATCAATCTTATCGTGGAGGTGCTAGCTTAAATTAACCTCGCATCTCAACTTACTAAAATCACAGAATAATAAAAATTCAATTCCCCAAGAATGTTGGGATTTGTTTCGGCTCTTAAAATCCACAAAAAATCCCCTAAACAGTGTTAGTAGAGTATCTGATTTTTGAGCTCCAACCCTTAAAGTTAAAAATTAACCACTGAACCACGTAGATGGGTACTACCCACTATTGGGAAATTGGCCTGTACAAAACTGTTCGGGCATTTTTTTCAAATAAAAAAAAGAGCTGGTCTAAGGTGGAGATAATGTTTTGTTTGAACGTAAACTGTAAACGGCCGCATAACTTTTGCAGTAGCTTGGGATTTATTAACGATTTTGTAAAAAGTTGCGACAGTGGACTGACGCATGCACCAAGGGACTGTCTTTCTGAAGTGAAAACTACATGTTATTACTGATTAACTATTTTCATTGTTTTTATGTTAGAAAAATCTCTTGTAATAAGAAGGAGTAGAAAATTAGCATTCCTACTTTAAGTATGTAAAAGTTCGAACTACGTACATTTTGGACACATAATAATACAAACTCTTTAGAATAATTACACAGGCCGGCAAATTTTAAAGCCAGAGACCAGACCTAACATTTCCGAAGGATTTTGATGCGCTGAACTTGAATCCGAGCTTGAAATTGCTCCTGTACGTCAGGTTTTCAAGATATCCTAACCTAAAGGTGCAAAAAACGCGTTTATAGCTGTTTTTGAGGTTATGTAACCGAACAAGAAAAATGTCTATCACAAAAGCTAATATGGAATTTGAAAGTATTAATGTTCCCCTTTCAAAACTACTTGGGTTTATTAGGATATCTTTATTTTTCACCAAAATATTGTAATTGGAAATTTTTTATTTTAGCGTTTTAACCCATTAACGCTGAGGTGTTCAGATTTATACAACGCATACTCTATTGCTGACGGTACGATATTTTTTCTTTAAAATATTATCTCTGGGGTTTTCGAGGGTGCCCTTTCTATTGCCGGTGTCAGTTTTTTGTTATAACCCCTAGAAGATCCAATATGGCGGCCACAATTTAGGGCACAAAATACCAACAAAAAAGCGTGCAGTCGTTTGGAACCAAACTTCGCACATTGATAAGAGAAAAGAAGACGGACTGCGCGGAATGCTACTACGCACTCTGTGTGCATTCTAATGGTCACATTCGCTGTATGTGCGCGCCGTTCTACGGCGCAGACAGTCTTCGACCTCTAGCTGGCTCACTCAGCTGGCGACGCTTTTATGACGTGTTATGCGTAGGTGATGAAATTCGTTTTTTGCTACAAATCTTTCCGTGTTAGAGATCACGTTTGAGTGGCGGGCTAACGGTTGGATGCGTAGGTAATAAAATTCTTTTTGTATTTGAAATCTATCTATCGGTTAGATTTCGTGTCGATCGTGATTTTTGTATATAGTGAGTTTTAGAATTTCCACGTTACTGTTCATTATACGAAAAAAAATGTCATATTTCAACTGTTACGGAACTTCAATGAAAAATTTGGATAAACCGTGGGTACCAACCTCAATTTGTCATGCTTGTAGATTAAATTTGTCAAATTGGGAAGATGAAAGTACCAAGACGCATACTGTTATTCAACCACCTGTTTGGCGTGAGCCCAACGATCATGATACTGATTGTTACTTTTGCTTATGCAAAACAGGAGGTTTTTCTAAAAAGTATTTGGAGAAGATCGTTTACCTTGATGTAAAAAGTGTTACACCAGCCAAGACTGGTATTAGAAATCACTCTGAAAACAAAAGTGACCGATCAACTCACGAAACAATGGATACTGACGATCATAAAAAACTGAAGATTCTTCTTGGGAAGAATCAGATGATGAAAGTCCTAAATTTTTTGACCAAGACGGATTAGACGATTTTATACGTGACCTTGATCTTCCAAAAGATAAAGCTGAGCTTTGCGCTCCAAGACTCAAAGAGAGGAAACTATTGTTACCTGGCACTAGAGTAACTGTTTACAGAAATACAGAAGAAAAGTTTATCAAGCACTTTTCAATGGACAGTGTGATTGTGTATTGTAATGATATCAAAGGACTCATTAATTCATATAAAATAAACTTATATACGACAGAGGATTGGCGTCTTTTCATAGATTCGTCTACAGAAAGTCTGAAAGCTGTACTATTACATAATGGAAATAAGTACGCTGCAATTCCAGTAGGTCACTCAACTACACTGAAAGAATCTTATGATACTTTCCAATTACTCCTGATAAAAATAAAATACAAATACAATGTCCACAATTGGCTTATTTGTGGTGACTTCAAAATGATAAATCTTATAATAGGTTTACAATCAGGAAAAATTAAATACCCTTGTTTTATTTGCCTTTGGGACAGTCGTGCAAGGGATGAACATTGGATAACGGAGAAACGGCCAGACAGATTAGAGTGGACAGTTGGCCAGTATAATGTTATTTATGAAAGTCTTGTTGACAGAAAGAAAGTATTATTGCCACCACTCCATATAAAATTAGGGTTAATGAAGCAATTTGTGAAAGCCTTATGCACCGAGGGAGAATGTTTCAATGATATCAGATCTACATTTCCGCATTTAAGTGATGCCAAAGTTAAGGAAGTTATTTTTGTTGGGCTTGATATAAGAAAACTTATCAAAGATGATGACTTCATCAAAACCATTACATCTATTGAAAAGGATGTATGGTTTAATTTCAAAGATGTTGTACAGAAATTTTTAGGGAACAATCGAGATCCAAAGTTTAAAACTATTGTATCTAGTATGTTAAAGAATTTTAAAAGATCAGGTTGTTTTATGAATATGCAATTAAATTTTCTCAAACCTCATTTGGATTATTTCTCAGAAAATGTTGGAGCATTCATGAAGAAATGGGCGAACGCTTTCATCAAGACTTTCATAAAAAAGAGCAACATTATCAAGGTCGATGCAATGTAAGAATGATGGCCGACTATTGCTGGTCTTTGCAAAGAAATGATAATGACCCTACTAGTCATAAACGAAAGTCTCTTCAACGATCGTTTGACATGAAGCGCGAACGTTTCCATAAGAAAACAAGCAATTACTTTCACCTTCATTGGACATACAATCGTAAGTCTTGCCTTGACTGACTGGGCGATTCAAAGTCTTGCCTTGACTGGCTGGATGATACAAATTCTTGCGTTCATGGCTGGGAAATTCAAAGTCTTTCTTTGATTGACTGGGCAATCGAAAGTCTTTCTTTGATTGGCTGGGCAATCTAAAGACTTGCCTTAATTGTCTGGAAAATATTAAGTACTTCCTTGCGTAGCTGGACAATTCCAAGTCTTGTCTTAACTGAATGGGGAATCGTAAGTCTTTCCTTGACTGGCTGGGCAATCTAAAGTCTTACCTCAATTGATTGGAAAATATTAAGTACTTCCTTACTTAGCTGGACAATCCAAAGTCTTGCCTTAACTGAATGGGCAATCGTAAGTCTTGCCTTGACTGGCTGGAAGATTCAAAGTCTTGTCTTGACTGACTGGGCGATTCAAAGTCTTGCCTTGACTGTATGGGTGATACAAAGTCTTGCCTTTATTGTCTGGGCAATTCAAAGTCTTTCCTTGATTGGCTGGACAATATAAAGGTTTTTCCTTGATTGGCTGGGAAATCTAAAGTCTTGCCTTAATTAGCTGGAAAATATTAAGTGCTTCCTTGCATAGCTAGACAATCCCAAGTCTTGCCTTAATTGAATGGGCAATCCTAAGTCTTTCATTGATTGGTTGGGCAACCTAAAGTCTTGCCTCAATTGACTGGAAAATATTAAGTACTTCCTTGCTTAGCTGGACAATCCCAAGTCTTGCCTTAACTGGCTGGGCAATCGTAAGTCTTTCCTTGCCTGGCTGGATGATTCAAAGTCTTATCTTGACTGACTGTACGATAAAAAGTCTTGCCTTTATTGGCTGGGAAATCCAAAGGCTTGCCATAATTGGCTGCGCAATCTAAAGTCTTGCCTTAATTGGCTGGAAAATATTATGTACTTTCATGCGCAGCTGGACAATCCCAAGTCCAGCCTTAAGTGGCTGGAAAATATTGAGTCTTGCCTTAGTAAGCTGGAAATTCCTAAGTAAATTTACAATATTAAATGAATCATAATAGTAAAATTTGTTGTTTTTTTAAAGCTCTAACTGTTTTCCATATTCGATCTTCTAGGAGTTATACCAAAAAACTGAGCCAATCGAAAAGGAACCCCCGAAAACCCCTCAGATAACATTTTCAAGGGACAATGGCATACCATTTCGGCGTTAATGGGTTAATATGCTAAATTGAGAAATTTAATTTCAAGGTTACCCCACATTTAGTGTGGAATTCAATTATTTCGTAAACGACTAAATTCGCTGCTCCCAGGGTTAGGTGGGTTAGCCTGCTTATGATTTGGTAGGGGTGATTTGTGGGTTTAGGTGGATTAGCAGGTAGTTGGGGTAACCCACTTATGGCATGGAACTTCATTATTCCAAGAAAAATATGCGACTAAATTTATTGTTCCCAGAGTCAGGTGGGTTAGCATGCTTGTGGCTTGTTACGGGTGGTTTGTACCCCTATGAAACGGCTTCCGCAGAAATGAAAAAACACGGGTTCCATATTTTTGATTGTTTTATCAACGTGTAAAGTTTGGTTCCAAACGACTGTACGCTTTTTTGATGGTATTTTGTGCGGGACATTTGTTCTTTTCTAAAGCCCTAAATTGTGGCCGCCATATTGGATCTTCTAGGGTTTATAACAAAAAACTGACACCGGAAATAGAAAGGGCACCCTCGAAAACCCCATAAATCATATTTTGAAGAAAGAATATCGTACCGTCAGCAATAGAGAATGCGTTGTTAAAATCTGAACATTTCAGCGTTAATGGGTTAAAACGCTCAAATAAAAAATTTCAAATTACAAGATTTTGGTGAAAAATAAAGATATCCTAATAAATCCAAGTAGGTCTGAAAGTGGAAGATTAGAACTTTCAAATTCCATATTAGCTTTGTGGTAGACATTTTTCTTGTACAGTTACATAACCTCAAAAACAGCTAAAAACGCGTTTTTTTTGCACTTTTAGGTTAGGATATCTTGAAAACCTGACATACAGGAGCAATTTTGAGTTCGGATTCGAATTCAGCGCACCAAATCCTTTGGAAATGTTTGGTCTGCTTTCTGGTTTTTGACTTTTGTCAAAATTTGTCGGCCTGTGTTATTAGTCTACATAATATCAGTCACATTTTTTGTAAAGGAACATTAATTGCCTAATAAATCTTACCTTAATTTATTTCTCAAACATATTTATAGGGAACCTTAATTTATAAAATACTCTATCCCCTTTTATTAACAAGTTGGTGCTAGGTAACTTCTCTACAACTTCTTCCTTAGCTACGTGAGTGACATCCTTGTGATCCAACCTAATCATTTGTTTAGAAGTTACATAACTATTCGTAGATTCTTTTCCATTTTCATATTCAAAATCTGTGAAAACATATTCGACTGTGAGTTTGATGTTCTCTTGATATGTCAAGCGTCCTATTTCGAAATGTTCGCACTATCAGAATCGCAGAAACAGCTCAAACTTCTCATTGTTAGTAATGATAAACGAACTTTTCCAGTTATTTGATGCACTTTGAGGGGTGCCATTGAAAGTATTTGCGTTAAATACTTCTCATTGTCGTAATGGCTTCATGGTCAACAGTGCTTATAATAATTCCAGAACACTTTTCCTGACTCGGTTTGACCAATTTTTCCATAGATTATTTATCGACGTAACCTCCTGTAGCAACATTTTTTTTATATTTGGAAGTTGTTTTGACAGCTTTGTAGCCAGTATATGAAACATGGTTTGTTGCGACATTGGGCTACGGGTCCGGTGCTTGAAAAGTGAAGGCACGTGATATCGGGGGCAATGCTTTCAAAATGGGTAGCAAATGTGTCTAAATAGCATTTGGTGAATGAGATGTGTTTAAGAATGTTGTGCTATACGACTTAGTCATATTCTTTAAGTAGACTACAACAGTATGAACAATAATTTGAACGACATAACCTCGAAAATGAACGGGTTGAATATCTTGAGATGCATTTGCCGGCATAGTTTTGAGAAAAATTCATGTGTATTAAAGCATCATCAGTAGGAATGTTTTTCGTTAGAGTATTTATTACATTAAACGGGTGGACAATGTTTCATTCACGAAACAAATATGTATATAATCCTCTTTCAGTTTTTCTATGAGTTGACGTGGCTGGACGATCAACGTCTTTTTCAGACATTTTGTTAATTGACGTGGTGTTTTAGATTTGGGGTCTATGAACTCTTGTTTTTGAGCCATCCAATTTTGGAAATGCGAGGGTTTATTGTCAAATTTTTTGTTAGTAGGAGTTTTGTTGTTACACTTTTGACCCAGTCTGGATAAGCAGTGTTTACTGTATCGATCACAGCACATATCATTCAGCAGATTCTGATAGCTATTGATGGCTATTGTCTCTTTCTTTGTAAGATTTCCTCCCTTGTTTAATTGTTTTTTATTTATAGGATGCATTGTTAATCATCAGGTCCTTTGGAAATTATAATTTTGTCAGTCCCCTGGAGTTCCATCAGTCCCCTGCCTCATTCTGTGACAGGGAACGGACGCCAGGGGACTGAGAAATTCCACAAACGTCGAGGCTATCACAAATACTAATAAAGAATTATTAATATACTTGCAGGAATAATTATCTGTCCACCTGAAGGTGAAACGGTAACTTCCTGCAATCAATATATGCAAAACCACTCCCAAAATAATGCATCAATTGAAATTATTTTTGTTGCATTGCAAAAGGTTAAACTTAATCTATGGCGGGCTTCTATTAAAAATCCAAATTA
>NC_046663.1:126341420-126346177 GCF_010883055.1 Belonocnema kinseyi
CAAAATGTTAGATTATATAATTCCGAAAATTTCTGATGAATGAACATATTATAACCGAAAAAAGATTGATTTATTCATTTAATTAGACTCCGTTTAGTACAAACCAGAACAAAATAAACCAAGCGAAATAGTGTCGAAAAACTGGTTTTTTAGTTCCGTGATTTACCGCCAGTGGTCACTGCTGATCTATTCTTGTATCGCAGATCGATAGTTAAAAATAATTAATTAATTTTCTTTATTTTTATTTAATGAACTCGTAATATAAAGTTCAATGTCTTATTAATTCATATTTTAACTATGTTTTTGATAATCAACATAAAAATCGAATTTAAGGCTATCTCCGCAAAAACTGTAATGTCAGTAAGGTGGAGACATTACTTTAGACCTTTAGCGAGACGAAACTTCTGCTTATGATTGCTTGTTTGAAAAATAATAACATTATATTATCACATCGATAAATTTCTAAATTGATTGTACAATTCTAAGCGCTTTACAAAATTATAAGGACATAATTTTACAATGTATTCTCTATCAAATCATCTCTGAGTGAAGAATTTTGTACAAAAAAGTTTCGTTTATGCAAAATCACGTTTAGAATAATGATAGAATTTCGTAGGTTCTTCAGTTTTCTCCATCACGATAGGGGGGGGGGGGGGGGGGGGGGGGGGGGGGGGGGTAGAGTGAACTCAGGTAAAAGTAGCATAGTCTGATTTCTGAAATATATGACGTTCGCCCTAAGACTTCAACCTCTAGCCTTTTGTTGCACTGACGGATTACCGGTTATTGCCCGCGAACAAACAGGCAGGTCATCGAAAATATCTCAATTTCGATGTGAATTGTTACATTTTCAGTTAAAAGAAAATTTTTAATTTTAAAGCATTTTTAACTAAAATAATGGATTTTTAACTGAAATAGATGAATTTTAAACCGAAAAGATGAGGTTTCAACAAAAAAGATCATTTATTAATCAAAACTTGAATATTTAGATTTTTGTCTATAAGAATAATGTTTCAACTGTCTCTTTCTATTAATATATCCCCTCTTTGTGGAAATATTCTACAAGTTTCTAAACTATAATCGAAACATCTAGACACGTTTGAAATATAAAGTTTTTGCAGTTTAAAAAAAGTAATGCGTCACTAAAAATAACCTTGAAGTTGTTTAAAAAAAAATTGCGTAGTATAATTTGACGAAGCCATTCCAAATATTGTGGAAACATAGCACGAACCACCACAGCTGTAGAATATCGGTAAGGTAGGTTTCTATAGTCCCTGATAGTAATATTTATCTACCTTTTTTGTTTCAGAAGATTCAACATTATAGAAAAAGAATTTTAACGCTAAATTAGATCATTCTCTGTTTCTATAAAGACTATACAGTAGCTTAAGTGGATGGTTGAAAAAATTTACAAATATTTGATTATATTTTGTATTTTTTAAACTTTTATTTTAAATCTTTAACGTATTTCTAGTTCTCGCTCGCTTTCTACTTACGAGAATAACGCGACAAGGATCCCTGAGCATTTGATCTACCTTATGGAATCCTATTTTTATGATTTCAGATACCTTTCTTGCGCCTAAACCATTCAATTGACTCTAAATATATCTTTATTTTAATTTTCTGATTGATTCTAGTCTACAGAATAATATTTCATCTATCAGGAAGCAGTAAATCAAATTAATAGTCAAAAACAGCAAGCCATGTATAACCCCCATATCAAATGTCACCTAAACACATGCATCTTTTGCGCATTAAAAACAATAAAGGTAGATGTTTTTAGTTAAAGTTCTGTTGAAGTTTTCAAAAAATATTTTTTCGAATTGTCACCCTCCCATGTGCTTGTGAAAGAAACCGTTTACGTCATTATCTTATCTCCGGAGCGGCGGCTCAGCTATCAAAGGGGATGATGATTCACCACTCTGTACTCTTCGAATCAAACCTGTTTAAACTTGCAAAATACATTTCTCAGAAATTACCCTGAAAATAATCATATCACACACTCTATATCAAAGACACCGACTATTTCTCAGAATTATATTGACAATAAGAAGCAATTATATTCAACGATAAATTCATCAATATACAAGAAATATGTCACCACTTACATAATCATATCTTCTGGCGGCTCACTTATCAGGGGATGATCACTCATCGCCTAGCACCAAGTAGCACTCTTAACCTGCATCACACGGATGCACACCTTGTAACTAACACGGATATGCACTCACCCAAAGCGTAAGGATTTCGGGTGCATTTAAGCACATTCAAGTTTAGAACATTACTTCTCAAACCAGGGGCGATAGGAAAAAATTCAAAAATTTCATGTAAGGAAAACTGTTGTGAGCCAGTTGCAGTTGAGAAATTAAAAAAATAATAAAAATTGTTGCGTAAAAGTACAAAAATGTGCAACTATACTATGTTCAGTTCTAATACAGATATTAAAGCGATTCAATCTGCAAACTGTAATGGAGGGGCGTTTCTTTTTACTGCTGCCTGCTGATCCCTTTCTTCGACTCTTGGTCAGTTGCCATCCAAGCATTCAGAACCACGGGTCGAAGAAAGGCACCAGCGGTCGGCAGTAAAACAAAAAAAGGGTCCCCCCTGTTTTCTGTCACTTGTTTTGCAACAAAAAAATGTATTTGTATTTGTATTTATTAAATTAAAGCCCCTAGGGCTAAATAGCTCTCTAAGGAATAGGATAATACAAGGTCATTACTAATTTATACAAGCACTGATCGGTAATAGACTTAATTAGTCTTATAACTAAATCTATAAACTAACTAAAATAAATAGGCTACCT
The DNA here is from genome assembly GCF_010883055.1 of Belonocnema kinseyi. NCBI lineage: Eukaryota > Metazoa > Arthropoda > Insecta > Hymenoptera > Cynipidae > Belonocnema > Belonocnema kinseyi. Next base: position 126,344,221 of record NC_046663.1, read on the forward strand.
CATAATTTGTAACAGATTAGGTAGGAGATTAATATTTAGTAATAAACATTGAGTGATTAATTAGAAGCTCTTATGTGCATTAGAGTAGAAATTAAGGGGGTGCATAAAAATTAAAATTTACAAAAGTTCATAAAAACAGAAGGAAATTTGAAAATAAAATGTCGGAGAATTAAGTTTGAGAGTTTACCAGTGAGTAATTTCAAGAGTTGGGTCAGAAATACTATACAAATGTTTGAAAATGAGATTTTTAAAATGATACAGGGAAGCTGAATTTCTAATATTATATGGTATTTTATTTCATAACCGGGCACTTTGTCCTGAAAAATAGTGTAGAGAAAATTACCCATAAAGAATTGTCTTCTCTTGACAGTAGGTCCAACAACAATTGCCTGAGTTTTGCTCGGGTTAAGGCTGAGTCCATTCTTCCAAGCCCAGAGGATAACGTGATCGATATCCTCCTGGACTACAACAAGTAATCTACTTAGAGAAGACATGGGTCCCGATAAGTCAATTTTGAAATCGTCAGCATATTTGTGGTAGCTACAAATTGAAGAGAGTGGGTGCCAGAATGGAACTCTGAGGAACCCCACTCTTGACCTCCCACCAGTCAGAAATCCCACCACTACTATTAATAATTCTGTGAGACCTATTATTAAAATAGGATTGGAACCAATTGACGACAGAACTTGACACATTAAAAGATTTAAATTTTTATAGGAGTAACTTATGGTTAACCATATCAAAAGCCTTCGAAAAATCAAACAGGGAAACAATCGTGATCTTCCTATTATCCATTGCTAATTTAAGATCCGTCGTTACTTTAAGGGTAGCAGTAAGAGTGCTATGTTTCGCCCGAAGCCCCGATTGCATCGGGTCAATCGCCCTAGATGTTCCGAGAAATTTGGAAAGTTGCAGATGGACAATTTTTTCAAGTGGTTTAGATGTTGCACATAAAATAGAAATCGTCCGGAAGTCTTTCAGGGAAGTAGGTTTATAAGTTTCGGGAACTGGGCAAATAACTGCCTTTTTCCAGATATCTTTGAAGGTACCGACCTGGAGGGAAGCATTATAAATATGCAAAAGAAAAGAAAAGATAATTGGAAGCACACGTTTAATCATTTTTATGGATATTTTATCAGAAACTATGGCATTTGATTTGATTTGAAGTATTTTTTTCAAAAGTATTTCAGGTGTGATGTCATCGAAAAAGAAGTGAGAATCATTAAATGTTGAATTAATAGGGGTAGTGGAAAGTGATGATGATAAGTCTGGAACTGGGAACGTAAGGAAAGTCTTTAACAGGTCATTAGGTCATTCCTGAGTTTACGAAATTTAGCTAGTATTATACTGCTTTTTGTTTTTTTTTGCATGTCGGCGCTTGCCATCACGTTCCCTCATCAGATTTTTAATTTCAGCTGTGATCCAGGGGGCAGCTTTATTGAAATTTTTAGGAACGTGTAGCGGTGAAAAAATGTTTAACGCGGAGACTAGATAATTAGTAAAAGCTTCAATTTTATTATTTATATCTATATCTAGTAATATTTTTTCCAAATCATACGTCATTAAGTGTTCGTGGAATACATATTCATCAATATTAGAGAGATTCCGCACCAGCCTTTGGGTTCATATTGAATTTAAATTATAGGAAAATTTAAAGGTAATGCTAATCAAGTCGTAGTTAGAGAGAAAAGGGATGGCATGTTGTTCGTGGGAGACAACCTTATCAATATCGTCTACAATCATTAATTCTACGCTAGTACTGGAACGATCAGTATGGTCAGTGGAATCGTGAGGTACAATCGACAGCCCCGAAGAGTACACCAAAGATGTAAGATATTTAGTATGATTGGAAGTCAGATTTACGAGGGTGGATTGATAAGTTTCCGGCCTGACCAAGAGATGGCGCCACTAGGCCTACCTTGAGGTGGCGTTCTATAGTACCATCCTTAGATAGCTT
>NC_046663.1:126346277-126349927 GCF_010883055.1 Belonocnema kinseyi
GCCTTGGAGGAGATTATGTTGAGAAATAAAAAAAAAAAATTCTTAAAAACGTTGTTTTTCTTGGTCAGGCCGGAAACTTATCAATCCACCCTCGTAAGTTTATGTTCAAATCTCCAGTAAGGAGGCATTGGGTGGTTTATAAATTACTTCCATATAAACACTATCAGAGGTTGACTTAACTTCAAAAAAGAGAAATTCGGTCGTGGGATAAGTTGTCACTGGACTCACTTCAACCACAGTCCCACTCAAACTGTTATGCAGAAAAGGACAAACTCCACCACTCCTTCTCTTGTCTCTGTCTCTTCGAAAGAGCAAATAGTTGTCAATTGCAACGAGACTAGAAGATATATTTGGAGTTAACCAGAACTCAGAAACAGCTATTAATGGTAGGAACATGTACTGAAAAAATCTTTGAATTCTAGAAAATGTGCCAAGAGAGACTGGGCGTTAACATGGTAAATGCTAAAGGTATCCATTGATATATAAAGAGAAAAATTACAATGTGAATACGATGCATAAAAATAGTCAATTTGTAGAGTTGGCGCAAGGCTGAATTAGCATAGTAATGAATACATATTAAAGCGTCAAATTGAGATTGATAACCATTCAGAGGCACAGCACATAATATGGCCAGCATGCAGTTAATTGTCATATGAAAGGAAATATAACTTAATATGTATAAACAAAATGCTGTAAATTTACTTTGTTTTAGAAGGTGAAAAAGAAGTGTCTCAGAAATAACACAAGGAAATTTATATACTTTTCTATACAAATAACCAAGATTTATTGAAGATACAAAGTAAAAATGAGTGAAATATATGTAGTTAGGTAGGAGTAGCACTTGAGAAAAATTAGTACTAAAGTTAGTCGGAGAAAAGTTTAAAAAAATATATTGAACTTAGGCTGTGGTTGCTATTGTAGCATAGATTTTCCGGCTGAATGGAGTTAAAGCCTCGCGAAAGCTAAATAAAGCGTTTATCATTTTCGGTCCATCCCAAATTCGAGGTAGAAAAATCCCTTTAGCTTTATGCTTCCCGATCATTTTATCGCGTAGGTCCTGACGGTTGAATTTGACTAGAATGATCGAAGAGGTAGTATGATGAGTGATTGACGGTGCTTTAATAATACGGTAAATGTTGACGTCATCCTTAACAAGAGGTACATCAAGAGCCCTGGCAATCGACACTACGTTGGAGGCCCTCGTTTGACTTCATTGAAAGACCATGGATTTCAAGGGTAGTATGTAAAACCGCTTGATCGTTCAGATTCTGCGTATGTTCAAGTGCAGCCACTTTTATCTTAAGTTCTTTTACTTCCTTCTTAACGAGGTGAATTTCCTCAATTTGCACTACGGAGCCGGCTTCGAGAGAATCTATGCGGGCGGTGTTATTGGTGAGTTCAGTCTTCATTTCCAAAAGGGTGGAATCTAACCTAAAAAGGGTACAGAATTTGCACTACCGAAGTACCGAGAATCACAGATCTAGTTATTGGCTATTATTGGTTGGTATCCACTGCCGCAGAGGTCGCACTAGTAGTTGAATAATTACATCCCTTGCAGGCATAATCCATCTGGCCCTTTTTAAGTTTTTCAAAGGTCTTTTTTGCGATGCCAACATTAGCACAGGTCAAGCGGATCAGACTCAGACACTGCATGTATGCTAGAACCTCAGGACCACCCCTAGAAATCAATACGTTACACTCCGGACACGCTCCAATGTTAACGTAAATTGTACGTAATAAAACAACTATAACTCTTGTAAAAAGTTTTCACATATTATCAACAATTAAACGAGTTAACTCAAAGTTAAAAGTCACAAACAAACCGGCCACAAACACTTTTACAACATACTAATTTGAAGCAGAAAAAACTGCGACACTCAAGAAATCATAAAAGGCTGAAGTGGAGCAAATCGACACGTCCGTACCCGACCAGTACCAGATTGTTAAAAAGTGTAGCTATTAAAAAAATTGTCAAAAAATGTCTAAAAATATCGCGATTTTCACAAAAATAAGGCTGCCACATCCTTCCGGGCAATAGAGAATAATTATAGAGCCTATCAATTACAGTTTGCAGTTTGAATCGCTTTAATATCTATATTAGAACTGAAGATAATATAGTTGCGCTTCAAGTGGAAGTATTATCCTTACTTTGCGGCTGTTTATTCTACTAGCTCCAACGTAGCCACTCCTAAAGATATTTTCATTCTATTTTGCTTCTGTATAAGCTTCAGCTCTTACATTGAAGGTCTTGCCTCTATATTCTTGAGTTTTACTTATGTCTCCTTTAAAGCTCCATATTCTCCGCAGAATTTTTTAATTTTCTTTTAGCGCTCTTAAATATTAACGCTCAAAATATGTGGCGTTGTTGCCTCGACGCTTGTGCCCTCGTGACAGATATTTTGTTGTTTTATCTAAAATTCCATCATCACAGTTCGTGAAAGCAACAGTTAAAATAGTTTTAAATAATAAATATTAAAGTGATAACGTCGAAATGGGTTCAATAGGAAAGAAGTTTTTCCTAATCTGGTGGCTGGAATATGTTCAAGCTTTTAAAAGGATTTATATTAATTTCAAAATAATCTAACGGAATTTAACAATTCGTTTGAATTAAAAAAGATTAAAGTTTATGAATGAAATTCAAAATATTTCAAGTAATTTTAAAAGATTTCAGAAGAATTCCAAAAAGTACAAGAATTTTCAAGAGATTTTTAGTCGTTTTGAGGGATTTTCTGGCATTTCAATCGATTTAATATAGTTTAAAATTTTAAATAATTTTTCAAAAATTCAAAAGAGTTTAAGGATCTTCATGTATTTTAAAAATTCTTTTATGTATTTAAAGAGATTTTGGGGTGGTTCAAGGGATTTAATGGGAATTATTTGATTTAAAGATGTTTTAAGTTTATAATCGAATTTCAAATTTTTCGAATTATTTAAAAGAGTTCAAGATATTTTTAATGAATTTAAATGATTTTAAGTAATTTTAAAGAATTTTTAAGAAATTTTAACGAACTTCGGTAGAATTTAAATGAGTTTTAAGATTGTACCAAAATATGAATAATGTTCTTGAATTCTTTGAAGTCTGTTAAATATTTTGAAATCTTCGGAAATTTGTGGAAATCCTTTAAAACCAATAAGTTTCGCACTCCTAACGCCTAAAGCCTCTCGGCAAGCCTTGGTTGAAGTATGCAAAAAAACTCTAAAATATAACCTACAGCTGTGTAAGGCCATCTGCAAATTTTTGTGACCCATTCTGTAAAAAATATTCCTACGCTTATAATAATATATGTACTAAGATTTTAGATTTTAGAAATATTACAAATTATTATAGTATATTTTATGTGCTTAATCAAGATTTAAACTTAATACAAAAATACTCCAAGATATTTTAAAAGATTTAAAAAAATTATTTTATATTTCTCCAATTCTGCACATTTTGAATTGAAATTTTCTTCGCTTTAAATATACATGTGTGTGTATTTATGGGTTTTCTAAGAATTTTAACCAGGACGATTTTTAACGACTTTAGGATGCGACGCAGTCGCAAACGAACCCCCACATTATCTTGTATTTTACTTACCAGTTCCATAACAAACTTGAAACAGAGTGGTCTTTCATATACTCGGTTGGAGAAAAAGCAAAATAGAAAATTT
>NC_046663.1:126350027-126361573 GCF_010883055.1 Belonocnema kinseyi
GAAAAATCTCTATCCCATCCACACACTACTCCTTTCCCCTGCCGAGTGAGTCACGCCTACCCCGAAAGGGAAATGGCTTAATGGTGTAATAATAATATATATTTTCAGAAATTTAATAGATTTTAAAGGATTTCCACAAATTTCCGAAAATTTCAAAAGATTTAACAGACTTTAAAGAATTCAAGAACATTATTCATATTTTGGAATTACCTTAAAATCTTAAAACTCATTTAAATTCTACCGAAATTCGTAAAAAATTCCCTCAAAACGACTAAAAATCGCTTAAACTCATACAAAGTATTTTAAAGTCTTTAAAATCTCTTGAAAATTCTTGTACTTTTTGGAATTCTTCTAAAATCTTTTAAAATTCTTTAAAATTACTTCAAATCTTTTGAAATTCTTTTATAAATTTTAATCTTTTTTAATTCGAAAGAACTGTTAAATCCCGTTAAATTATTTTGAAATTAATTAATATCCTTTTAAACACTTGAACATATTATGTAACTACACAATAATACATCGACTTTTTTGGAATTTCTTGACATTTTTTAGAATCATTTTAAATAATTTGTAATTTTTAAAAACGTGTAGAGCACAAAGGAAAATTGAGGAATATGTCAGCATATTTGCGAATATTTTGGGATATTTCGGAATATTTTGAAATATCCAAAATATCTGAGATTATAAAGAATATCCAGAATACCAAGAATATTGAAAGAATACGTGTTTGGGAATATTTAGTGAATGTATCAGGAATATTGGTGTGATCGACCCCTCGGCATATAGAAATAAATTGGTTTAAAAATATGACAGTTTTAAGAAGAATTTATTAATTTGAGTAAATGTTACATCCAAATCTTTGGTATATATTTATAACCATCGGTCATCTTATTAAGAGTGGTTACAAGTCAACTGTAATCGACGTCGGTTTTTTGGAGGAAAACGTACGAAAAACAATCATCACTGACCGAATCCATTTGAAATCAGCAGGGACCTACATTTGAAATCCCAGAATTTCTCGAGAGGGAAATATATTGTTTTTTAAAGGAAATTATACTTTTTTTCATGTTTTTAAAATTTGAAGAAAATTGCTTGAATTTGGGAAAGTTTAATTAGCAATTTAAAAATTATTAGTTTTCATGTGATTTGAAGTATACACAAATAATTGAAATTTTAAAGGCTTTCATTAAAAAAAAGTTTTAATATCACAATTTTTGGTGAATCTAAATTTTGTCAGTTTAAAATAAAGTTCGAATTCTTGAAGTTTCAAGGTTCTGGAGTAGATTTTTTCATTTTTAATATTTCCCATTTAAAATTATTATTTATTTTAAAAGTTTATTGAGTATAACTAAATACATTCTTTGATTTTATAACAATTCGCCTAATTAGCATGTACCTGAAGTTCCGAACGTTCAAATGAACGAAACGAAAAAAAAAATAGATTCAATAAAAGATAGTGTTAATTTACCTTGTTATTGCACAAGTTTTTTCAGGGGGGTAAGAGCCGCCGGAAAGAATATTTAAAACAACCCGGTGGCTCTTACCCCCCTCCCCCTGAAAAAACGTATGCTATAACAAGGTAAATTAACACTATCTTTTGTTGGATAAAAAAGTGTATAAAGGCGGTCATTTCGACGATTTTCTAATTTTCATACACTAGGGGTGGTTTTAAATATTCTTTCCGGCGGCTCTTAACCCCCTGAAAAAACTTGTTCTATAACAAGGTAAATCAAAAGTATTTTTAACTCGAAAAAAACTGTATAAAGGCGTTCAGTTTGACGATTTTCGTGTGTTTGATACCGATGGGAGGGGGTGGGGTTGGCTCTGGGTTCTTTGTAACTATCTTTAAAATCTTAGCGCTGGTTTGCATTTTTATCTTTGCTTGCAGCCACCAGATTAGGGCAAACTTCTTTCCTCTTGAACCCATTTCGATGTTATCACTTTAATATTTATTATTTAAACCCAAATTAACTGTTGCTTTCATAAACTATGATGCCGTAATTTTAGAGAAGACAACAAAATATCTGTCACGAGGGCACAAGCGTCGAGGCAACAACGCCACATATTTTGAGCGTTAATATTTAAGAGCGCTAAAAGAAAATTTAAAAATTCTGCGGAGAATATGGAGCTTTAAAGGAGACATAAGTAAAACTCAAGAATATAGAGGCAAGACCTTCAATGTAAGGGCTGAAGCTTATACAGAAGCAAAATAGAATAAAAATATCTTTAGGAGTGGCTACGTAGGAGCTAGTAGAATAGACTATACTTCCACTTAAAGGCTCAATGTAGGGCCTATATTTCGACTCGGGAAACCACATAATTATTAATGCCTATTAAAAGAAAACAAATCACAATAATAAACGGGAAATTCAACTTTATAATTGAATGTGAACATAAATTAGGTTATTTTTAACTAATAAAACCTATAATTCTTCAGTACTGTTTCTGGCTAGAAAACTCTTAGATCTTTTACACTTCTACTTACCGCAATTACAAAATCCTTAGACCTAACTAGATACCTGGCCAAGAGAATTTCTCAGTTAACATTTTAAACATACTAAAAGTCCAGTAGCACGAAGATGAATAACATACATTTCAGTTAAATAAACATTACACCATAATCACACTTTAGGGGCGGTACTTAAATTACGTAACGGATTAGCAGTCTTCTTTACGCTACACCTCCCCCTTCTTAACAATGAAACCGTAACTAATGTACCAGGAGTTAGTACCCCCCCCCCCTCGCCTTCTACAAGCTGTTACTTAATTTAAGTACGGCCTCATAGATGTGAAACAACTTGGACGAGAGCGTTGGAGCAACTGATACACAAAAACACGAAGACTACAGAATAAAGCTACAAAATATTCAGCTCATTTAAGTATTGAATTATATTCAAAAATTAAAATACCTGATATAAGCAGGGGAGAGTAGGAATACTTAGATCTCTAACGATTTTTTTTTTATTGAGTTTATATTATCAAATCGAATTGCCGCCAAAATAACCCTAACCATAACGTCATAATAAAGAGATAATAGTTTTAAAAGTTTTTTTATTGAAAACAACTTATAATTTTAAACATCTAATTCCACCTTACCTCGCTTACTCATAATTTTAAAAATTGCGAGGTGCTATTCACTCTTAAGTCGAACGTTTCGAACGTCAGAATTTTTCGTGAAGTCTTAACGAAATCACGCAAAACTATGAACAGCATGATCCCTTAACGTTGAAGTCGTTATAGCAATGACGAAGTCAGTAAAACTATACTTAAAGACGTATGAATAAGAAAAGAGTCGTCATACGACGCAGTGATTCAGCAAAGATGAGCGTAGCGTCGTGCGAAAACAGTGCAAGTCAATACAAAGTCAGTGCCGAGTCAATACGAAGTCAGAACGAAGTCATCAAAATAGAGATCGAGTGGTATAAAATTAATCGAAAAGGACGACACGCTGAAATGTACAGTACGCGCCAAGTCAAACCGAGTCGTGAAGGAAGAACGAAGTCGACAGTCATCGCTTGAATTCATCGAAGTCAACAACTAACAAATTCAAAAACTAGAGTCAAACGAAGTCATGAAAATACGAAAAAAGTCGGACGACATTGTTAGAATGATGTTACATTGACAAATGGAACTAATATGTAATAGGTTAATGCACTACAGTCTAGCTCCAAAATTAAGAATGCGGAAAATAAATAGGGCGACGGACAGCAGGGCTGCAAATTGCTTGAGGGGGAGCAGTAGAAGAGGAGCTAGGTCCTGCCTACCTATGAAGGTCATGATTGAAAAGTCAATAGCCCTTTTTTCTATATACACCAAACTCCCGCTCTAAGCCCTAAGCCCTAATTTATACTGCTAATTTATAATTACTGCCGCGCAGTAAAAATTAATCACCGCGCGCATGATTTTATTTCTCGTTGTTCCATATCTCGAAGCAAGCAGAGCCGATTTTTCGATGAAATGTATATATTTCGTTTAATAATCAAAATAGAGAACAATAGCAGTGACGCTCAGTGTTGGCTGTCCTTGCATTTCCACAGCGAGCCTGTTCACCCTCGTTAAACTCCAGTCGGCAGACACTCTGGAGCGAGTCGAATTATCCGGAATGAATTATCCCGGGTATTGTTATAAGATTTTGGCCAATTAGAAAAAATGACATTATGAAATCATCAATTAATTAAATTTCAATTAACAATTCAATTAATAATATAAATCTGTAAGTAATGAAGAACTTTGTTCCTTTACACCGTAGTTTTCTACCAAATTCAAGCTAAGGACGGTATTTTTTTCCTACGTAAAAAATCTTTATTCCATAAGTAGAGTGTTTCCAAGTATTTTGTACATAAGTCTGACTTTTATTATTAAGTTATAGTTTATTATTATAAATAAAGTTATTCTCTTGAGGATATTTAATACTTTGTAAAAAAATACGGCGGGGTGGCGCACAGTGGGGAAAAAGTACATTTTTTGGTTCAAAATACGATTTCGGCTGAACCTGTGCACCAATTTGGATGTTTTTTAAGATGATGAAATTTCACAGAAATTTTTCGAGCCTGAATTTTAATTTATTTTTTCGTAAATAAATTAATATGACGAAAAAAATGGCAATTTTGTCTATTTGACGTTCCCGGTGGTCGTCAATAATAGGAAAATTGTTGTAATCACCGTTTCATAGATTCACATTATATAAAGATATTCCATAATGATACAATTAACAAAATAATGTTTAAACAAACTATTTGTCGAAAATGTGTTTTATAATTTTCAATAATTTAACGTTTTTTTGAGTTATATTGCAAGAAATTTGAATGGAAACAATATTTTAATGAAAAAAATTTCTCTTAATACTATTCTTGTTATTATTGTAAACAAATTTAATAAGCAAATGCATTATTCAGGCATTTGTCGTCAAAAAAATTCGTTTTTTTCGATGTCAATTTTTTCAAATTAGGAACCTCATAATAATTTCAGAAAAATTCATAATTTATTGATAAATTTTATGATTTTTTTAACAAATTTAATAAACAAATACATTATTTGGGCATTTGTTAACGGAAAAACTCGCTTTTTCAGTTGAGACCTTTCGTTAGCCAAACAAAATTTTTTTCTTAGCATAACCAAACTTTCTTGTTCAGGCAACAGAATTCTTTTGTCACCACAATGCAATATTTTGTTGGTTTAACAAAATTATTTGTTAACCTAACAAAATACTTTTGTAAGGTCAACCCAATTATTTTTTTGTCTCAAATAAATTGTTTTGCTGTATACACAAAATAGTTTTGTCGGCGTTGCTAAATATTTTTTAGGTCAAAAACATACTTTTTATACTCTCAAAACCTGAATCATTAAATGTTGAATTGGAGATACTTTTTTCCCTTAAGACGATGTAATCTCGTAGCTTTCGTTCAAATTTTATTTGTATTCCAAGCACTGCGTTTGCCAAGAATTTTTCAACGAAAGTACTCTCAAGCGTCAGAGCCTCAAACGCATCTTTATCAATGCCATGCTCTAGGAAAAGAAAGACAAAATTCTCTACACTCTACGATAAATGGACAATTAAACTATTTTATTTACGAGGAATCAAGTATCAAAGTTTTAAAATGTGCGTTTACATTAACATTTTAGATTATGATTTGGATGCTTACTTTTGAAGGTGTCGATGGGACAGCATAGGCCCCACGCCTTCAGAAATAGATGGGTCGCGTTATCCATAATTAGTGCTAAGTAAGTGCTCGGGACTTGTGCTGTGCAGAAAATCCAAGCACTTTTTTTACAAGAAACGTGTAGTAACGCTGGCTTCAGGTGACACTGGTATGTGAAACTCCGAAAGTATTAGTGATATGAAGGTCTGCTTTGCATAGGAATTTAGTGCTGATTAAGTGCTTATATTCTCTGCAAAAACTAAATTTTGTGCCCGATAATTTTTATCTAAAACATGTAGTAATGATGGCTTCATGTGACTGGTATTTGAAACTCGGAAACTATTCATGATATCGAGTTCTCCTTTGTGCAGTAATTGAGTGCTAATTGACTGCTCGAGATTTGTGCTATGTCAAAAATTTCGGGCACTTTTTTTTACCAAAAACACGAAGTAATACTGGCTTCAGGTGACTCTTTCTGCACAAAGGAGAATTGAATGCCAATAATATTATCCGAGTTTCATATGCCAGAGTCACCTGAAGCCCGCATTACTACACGTTTTTTGAAAAAAGAGCCCAGCTTTTTTGCATAGCACAAATATAGAGCACTGAATTAGCACTAAATCCATGTCCAAAGGAGAATTCGATAGGACTAATAATTTCCGAGTTTCACATACCAGAGTCAAATGAAGCCAGCACTACTAAACATTTTTTGTAAAAAAAGTACCCGGATTTTTCGCATAGCACAAATCCAAAGCACTTAATTAAAACTGAATTCCTGTCCAAAGAAAAATTTGATACCACTAATAATTTCCGAGATTCCCATACCAGTCATCTGAAGCCAGCATTACTACACGTTTATGGTAAAAAAAGTGCCGGAATTTTTTGCATAGCTCAAATCCAAAGCACTTAATTAGCACGAACATTATTGAAGGGGAGGTTGAACATCATCAAAGTAGGGTCTTGAGTTATAAAAATGTAGGCTCTGAAGATTCAATATAGCTTCAGAGAGGCGTTACAGCCTCAAGGTAGGCTCTAATGTTTCATTCTCTACGAGATAAAAGTTTAAAGCAGGGGATATAAGTTTAAATAGCGTCGAAGCAGATTCTAATAAGGAGCTGGAACTTCAAAGCAGGATCTAAATTTCGATTCGGGTAATTTGTAATATAATAATTTTGGAGATAATCTGACAGGAATAGAAGAATATTAACATTCCATGAAATAATTCAGATTAATACTGCAAGGGGAATAAAATAAAATAAAATATTTTGTATCTCCTTTTTTCTCTCGCTAACAGTTCACGTCTATTATTAAACGCGTTTTTTGTATCGGAATAAAATCATGTCATTACGGATTTTTGCACGAACTCCAAAGGTGCTCCAATGATAATGTATTTTGTAATTAAACGCTTTTACTGAATTTGAAATATTGTTTCTGTCAAAAATATAAAAATTTTAATCCATGCAATTTAAAGTTTTTAAATTAAGAACAATAATTCTTATTTTATATTCATCAATATTTAACTGTTTATTTAAGACGAATAAATCGGTACCGAATATTTAAAAATAAACGATTTGAAACTGAATTGTTTGACCTGTGAAACCTTGAATGGTTAATACATAACTACTATCTTTTAATAAAAATGGTTGATAACCATTTTTCTACCATCTGATTTATATTTATTTTGGGCAACCTTATCTCTTGATCATATTCCTCATCCTAAAACTTTTTGAATAAATGTAAAATAATAAAGGAGTACTTCTTCTTTCATAGAGTGAGTAATATTTTTCATTAACAAAGCAACGAACCCCATTCTAACTTATAATCATAAATTGATGTTTTGTAACTAAAAAAAACGTTTCAAAAGTTTGTCATGTAATTTGTTGTGTTGTTGTCGGAAAGAATACTTTTAGAAAATATTATATTTTAATAACAAAAATTACAATACATTCTTTTTCTCTTCTTATAAACCTTTCGTGATATAATTTTTTGTCAATAAATTATTTGCGTTTTTTTTCTATTTCTATCAGTTTTATTTCAGTTGATTAAATTGCATTTATCTGTTGAAGGTTAATTATTTTAACTGAAAATACCTTTCTTTGCTTGAAATGTCGTTTTCAATTAAAAACCTAATTTTTTTATATGCACATTGACGTATTCCAGCTAAAGGGTTGTTATTTTGAATGAAAATACTAAAGTAAAAAGGGAAAAAAATTGAGAAACATTAGTTTTTTTGTTGTTAAAAGTTCTTCTTTCTAGTTGAAAATTCGTTTTATTTAATTATTTCCTGTGGAGCCTGATTATAAGCTTAATTTTAATCTGATTATCACTGCATTTTTATACGATCATTGGAGCACCTTTGGAATGCTTCATGCAACAATCAGTAATGATATGTTTTTTCTCTGATACAAAAAAAAGCATTTAATAGACGTGAAATGTTACCGGAAGAAGAAAGGTTCTCTTCCAAAAATATAAATTACTGTGCTTGACTTTACTAACAAGCCCGTTACTCTCTCGCTTGCACTAACGTACTTGCTTTGGAGTAAGAGGGACGCCGATAGTCGCTTGTGGCTACATGACCGTGGTCGCTTCATGCCCTACTAGGAAATGCAGTTTAAAGGGTGCTAGGCATACGGAAGGAGTTGAGATTATTTACAATGGGTGTATTATGTTTTCTACCGTTTGCAGAAAAAAGTGGGCTTGCAGCAAATACATCGTTATTACTTCACCCCCAGACTCAACTCGGATTTTCCGAGAGTTTTGACACAGGTTCATAAAAAGGCCGTTTTTAATCTCAAAAAATTATTTAAAATTTCGAAAATTTGCAGATGCGTTGTGACAACATGAGGAGGGCGAATGAGAAAGTCCCTGCTTCGAGAAATCGAAACCACTTCTTCAAATGGAGGGTTGAAAATGATCAAAACAATTTTCAGTATTAAATAAATAATATAGCTACAACAAAATTATCGATATTGCACGGTAGTTCACCTTCAGCCAAGCTCTAAACCAGCCGTTTCCAAGGAAAATCTAAAAACATGAAATAAGCCGCCATATTGGAAGATGGCGGCTCGAACGCCCCCCTCCCCCAATTTACTGAATTTTAGGAGGTGTTTCAAGACCCCCTAAGAAAGCTTCCTGACAAATAAGTTTATTGTTATAAATTATTTATATTTAAGCCCCCTCATTCAGCTTCGTTGACTGACTTATATAACGAAATCACTAATAGCGAATTCGGTTATCCGGTCATAGCCCAACTCGCACGGATACATGCTTAATTGTACCCCCACCATTCCTACCCCTCACTTGCCTCTACCCAGTATATCTCGCGTCGGATTAGAGGCGGGCATACCTGAGATTTTGAAATTAGTGTCCATTGTACTTATAATCCCTTTGTATTCGCAATGCACATTCATAGAATGTCTATATATTACTTTAATTTGGAAAGCTTAGAATCTAAATTTATTATGTTTTGAAGACCTTTAAACTGGAAATTCAAAAGTTCCCAAATGTGACCATTTTTAACGTTTTAAAAGTGAGATTTGACTGCAATTTCTTATGTGTATCAATCTGCAACAATTTGTGTGGAAACATTTTCAACGAATTTGAATTGATGGAACTATTAATGATTTTAATTTGAAATAAAATAATTTTACCATACAAAGATTCTAAAGAAATTGAGTTTCACACACACAGAATTTGAAATTTATAAAATTTACACGTTACTAATTTAAAAATTGGCTAATGTTACTATCTTACATATTATTCACTTTTTTAACGTTTTCAGTTTAAACTTCATGAATCTTACTTTGAATTTCAAAACATTGTACAACTACTACTAGGTTTATTCAATGTACATACTAATATAAGAATTACGTTTCTAAATTAATATGAGAATGAATAATAGCACTGCATGCTAAGATTCATTCTGTGAAAATCCCTGGAATATTTTATAATTACTACTTAATTATTATAAACTGTTCGTAAAAATATTTATCAATACGTTTTTATTATCATTTGTGACTAGCGGAGACATTCAACTTAATCTCAAGCTATTTGAACGGAAGAAACGAATTCCTTGTACTTGAATTTCTAAGATTTCAAATTTATTCATCTAATTAGATTCTGAAACTAAAAATTGTTATATTTTACGATATTTTATGATAATTTATTTTTTTAACTAAAAATTCCTCTTTTTAGGATCCGTATCATTGCCCCCCCCCCCCTATGTCATTTAATAATAACGTTAGACGATGAGGTGTGGTGAAATCTTACTGTTTTTTATCAACCAACAAAGTAGTTCAATTTTTAAAGAAGCAGTTGAATTTTCTACTAAAAAAGATGAGTTCTCAACAAATGTAATAGTTTATATTTTAAGCAAGAAAATATTGTTAATTTAAATCAAAAGCAGCTAAATAGAATAAAAAAAGAACCAATTTGTAATAAAAGAAAGTTAAATCCTCACTCAAAGCAGGTGAATCTTCAACCAAAAAGTTATTTGCATTTTTAATCAAAATATAATCTTTCCGTAGAGTAGTTCAATTTTCAATAAAATAGTTACAAATAGTTACCAAAATGCATTAATTTTTGAAAATTAAATCAAGTTAACAAGCATTATTATTTAAAGAATTGATTATTTACAACAATATTATCTTAGAATAATGCTAGAAACTTTAAGTTTTTTTCTAATATTTTCCACTTCAAATTCTAATGAGGTTATACAATCAATCAATTTATTTAGTATGTATACAGTAAAGGATTTTTACATTTTGGTCCCGTTATACAAATATACACAAAAAAGGTACTTATTCTATGAAAATAACAGGCAAACATCCATTTGCTGCTCTTCGTACTTTACATTTTGGATCGCTACTCACTCACAACTTGCGTTCTGCTCCTCCCGCCCACCCCTAACCTATGCCCCATTCGTGATCCACTCTTTTTGATACTGTAGATTATAAGCGAATGTTTCTTATATATAAACAGATATAAATTGTTTGTCGATTGCATGTTTCTGTATGCTATTGTCTACTCTTGCTACTTCCCCTATCGTACGCTTATGCATTAATTTCCTATCACAATAGAATCACAGCACTGGACGCTCCACCTCTTTGGCCCTTTTTACAAAATTTCTCGCGTACCCGCAGAGAATGGGCTTCGGTTTCCCTTTAAGGGTTGCTGAGATCAATTCCTCTTCTAGCTCATTCCCATTTTTATTTCCCAACCATTTTTTAACCCCTACGGTCCACTTGCCATCCAGTTTTTCCCTCGCCACCTCGCATCTAAAAATATGTTGGAGTTTCTTTTCTTCCCTCCCACACCACCTGCACGAAATATTTTTATATCCTTTTTACCCGGCTTTTCCTACATTTCCGCACCTTAGCCTCCCCCACTGTACTTTAGTTTCGTCACTAGTTTTTGCGTCCTCCCAATACTTCTCTCTCCCGGGGATTGTTTCCCATTTCTTATATACCACACAGTGAGATGAATTATCTATCCTACACCAATCGTTCTGCAATTCTTGAGCAATTCTTGTTTTTATTCCCTCTATGAGTTTTTCCAAGATCTTTTCCTCTTTCCCCCCTTCCCACATCCATTTTATGGTTTCCCCGTCTCCTACTTCTCTACATGTTTTCTCGAATGTTTCCCCCCATCTCGAAGGATTCCCATTTATTAGTCCTCTTATTTCCTCTTTGAGGCAAATTTTCGGCCATTTTTCATCCTTCATCCCACATATTCTCATTAGGTACCTGATCGCTCTGGTCCTAGTCTCAATTTCGATACTGTGTCTTCCTGATTCCGTTCTCCAAATGTAGCCCGGTGTTGTGCTATCTAGTCCTATTGCTATTTTAACCATCCTACCTTGTAGCCTTTCCATTACGTCGCTCCTTTCCCACCCCCATGCTTCCACTC
>NC_046663.1:126361673-126363540 GCF_010883055.1 Belonocnema kinseyi
AGGGCGCATACTTTGAATAAAATATTTGTTATCATTCTCTTGAAATAAATGTGTTTTTTTCTTGAAAAAATACCGGTTTCATATGTATACACCTGGTAAACCCGGAAGGGTACAAGTTACTGAAATTCGACGACGAAGAGAGCTTAAGGATTCTAAATGGAAGGTTGGGGAAAGATGTTAGGGGCGAATGGACGCACATGGGAGAGGATGGAGGATCTGTGATTGATTACATAATAGATTCAGAGGGATTTGGGGATACGGACATCAGGGATATGGAAGTCGTAGCTAGAACCGAATCTGACCACTTGCCTCTAAGCTTCCTGATGGCGGGAAAGGTGCCGGAAAGGGGTATAGGCCAGGAGAGGGATAGGGAGCCAGAAAAGGATCCAGGATCAGAAAGTAGGCTAATATGGGACGACAAGATGTCAGGACTCCATGACGGAACTGGTGAATATTTGGGGAAAGAGGATAGTGAATGGGAAGGCTGGCTGGGAAGTAAGGTGGGACCAATTGGTAGATGCGGTTAAACAAGCGGCACAAACAGTTGGCATGCTTAAGAGTGTGAGGAAGAAGGTCAAGAAGAATCAGGAGTGGGGGAAAGAGAAAAAGCTGGGAAGAATAGCATTCAAATTCTTAAAAAAGTACTTGAAAACTCAGAAGGACAGGGACAAGGGGACATACAATGTCAACATAAAGAAAATAAGGGAACACCGAAGAATCAGGAGGAAACAGGAATCGGGGGAAAATTGGGGAAAAGTTAAAAGCAGTAAAAATATTGGAGGGAGGGGGAGGAAGAAGCGGAGTTAGAACTGAACAGAGAAATCTCCTTCAAGGAAATAGCGAAGGTAGTGGTCAGAATGAAAAAGGGGAATGCTACAGGGGAGGACGGGCTTAGCATAGAATTTATTAAGTGGATGCCTAAGGAATGGGCTTGGGAAATGAGGGAAATTTTGAACGGACTCTGGAAGGAGGCGAGGCTCGCCGAAGGGTGGGAGGTTGCACGATCTACCCGATTCATAAGGGGGGTGACGAAAATGATACAGGAAATTGCAGAGGAGTACCACTGCTGGATGTAGGGTACAAAATTCTAGCAACAATTCTAAATGAAAGGATGAGGGACCGGATGGAAAAGAAAGGGATATAGGAAGAAAGACAAGCAGGATTTAGAAGAAGGAGAGCAACGCGAGACCATGCGTGAGAACTGAATTCGTTAATCAATAACAAACTAAAAAGGAGAGAGGTAAACTGTACACGGCATTCATTGATTTAAAAAAGCCTTTGACATTGTAGATAGGGACCTATTGATAGGAAAGCTGGGAAAGATTGGGATTAAGTGGAGAATGATGAGTATGCTGGAAAAAATATATAGCAGGATAATAAACGAGTTTATCACGGCAGAAGGGACGACCGAAAGCTTCATAACAGCTAGGGGTGTAAGACAGGGGTGTCCATTGAGCTCAACCATGTTTAATATATTCATAGGGGACATGGATGGAGCTTGGGAAAAGGGGAAAGTAGGGGGTGCAGTGATAGGAGGAACTAAGATATTTGTGTTGAATTATGTGGACGATATCGCCTTGATAGCAGACTGGCTGGAAGGCCTAAGGGAAATGCTAAGAAAGGTGGAAAAATACGTAAATAGGAATAAGCTCACGATAAATTTGGAGAAAAAAATAATGATATTTAGAAAGGTGGGACGAAGAGACTAAAACGAGAGCTGGAAGATAGGAGGGGAAGAGCTTTAAGTAGTTAATAGTTTTAAGTATCTGACGTACCGGTTTCCTACAAGGGGAGTCAATACAATCCACATATGCAGGATAGCAGGGAAAGCAAGGAACGCATCGAACGCAACGTGGGGGGGGGGGGG
>NC_046663.1:126363640-126365569 GCF_010883055.1 Belonocnema kinseyi
AATACGCCAATTAGCACAAATGGTAAGTTCCTACAGTGCCTACAAGTGTGCCTACTGGCCGCTAAATGGCAATACCGGTTTCATATGTATACACCTGGTACAGTCTTGTCCTCCGATTTTCTTACATTGTTGAAATTCTTCGCTGGCGCTAGATCGCCCACCTCCACTCCCCCCAACCGCTCTACTACTCTCGCATTCCAGTTGCATTAAGAAATATCAAAAATAATTAAAAACTTGATGCTGTTTGCAAATAAACAAAAAAGTATATATATATGAAAAAATAAGAGTAACCATTACTAATTATTTAAAAAAAGAAAAAGTCATAAAAATACGTAGTTTAATACGAATTAAATTTAATTTTAAGATAAATTTTGAAAGCAGTTCGAACATACAATCCCTAGTAATTTTATTTAAAAATTTAAATTTAAAGGAGGTTTTGAATTAAATTGTTAATTATATTATTGCAAACCTCATTTCTAAAATAAACAGACTATCAGCTATCAAACTCTACAAACAAACGTACTGTACTCATGACGCACAATTGGAGGAAATGCACTTTTGTCAGTCAAAAATGATCAGAGCCTTCAATTTTTTGCGATTTTGAATTTTTTGTTTTAAATTAAAGATTATTAAATTCCATAGATCTTGACTTTACGAAATTTTCGCTCCTCTTTTTTTTATTAATAATTTTTCCACTCAAAGCATGGAAAAACTAAATTTTTTATATAACAATTTTTTACGCTTTAATAACTGATCAGGAAAACTTTATATTGTCTTAGATAAATGTTTAGAAACTCATAGAATACAAATAACCTCCTTATTAATCCATTTATTTTTTATAAACCAATTTTATGAACAAATTGACTAATAATCTTATTATCGACAAAAAAAAATGTTTTGCTAAAAATGCTTCACAATAATGTAGGAATGACATTTAATAACAAAAATACTTTACAAGTTTATAATGACCTCTGTGATAAACAATTTTTGTGGCAAAATATTAGAATTTGAGATTTTTCAAATTATAATTTCCTTCAATGGCCAGAAGGACTTCAGGTAATCCTTAAAATAATAAATATTTAATAATATTTGATAAAATATAACAATTTAAATTTTTGTAAACAAATTAGATAAAGAAGTTCAAAATTTTGGTCCTTTCGCATAGAAATTTTTTTCTGCACTGAAAATGATTTAAACTGTTGGACGAATGACTGCTAATCACAAAAATATTCGATGAGTTAGCAATAACCATTGTTATAAATAATTCTTGTGACAAAATATTCAAAGGCAAGGTTTTATCCAAATTTTTATTTTCTTTAGTTGCTAAAATGGCTCCCGGATATTCCTAAAAAATGTATCTTTGATAACATTTAGTAGAATATAACAACTGACATTTTTAAAAACAATTTACATAAAAAATTTCTAAATGTTGGCAGTTTCACTTGGAAAAAGTCGGGTTTTCAATCTTAATAGTCATTCGTCCAATAACTTAAAACATTTTCAGTGCAAACAAAAAATGTTCATGCCAAAGGGCCAAAATTTCCAATCTGTTTATCTAATTTGTTTAGAAAAATTTTTAATGTTATATTTTCTCTAATATTATTAAATATTTATTATTTTAAGGATTAACTGAAGTCGTTCTGGCCATTGAAGAAAATTATAATTATAAAAATCTCAAATTCTAATATTTTTCCAAAATAATTGTTTATGACAGTGGTTATTATAAACTCTTAAATTATTTTTGTTATTAAATGTCATTCATATAATAATGTGAAGCATTTTTAGCAAAAACAAAATTTTTTTTACCGATAATAAGACTATTTGTATATACGAGGGTAGTTCAATAAGTCCTTAGAATGACCAACAGATGGCGCGCGAATCGCTCCAAATAATCTGTTTTCAGTCAGCACCACTCCCGACTAGATATAT
>NC_046663.1:126365669-126373344 GCF_010883055.1 Belonocnema kinseyi
CAGCTCCAAAGAAGGCAAAGACCGTAAAGTCAGCTGGTAAGGTTATGGCTACAGTTTTTTGGGATGAACGTGGAATTATACTTATTGACTACTTGGAAAAGGTTAAAACAATCACTGGTGAATATTATGCATCATTATTAGAGCAGCTGAAAGAAGAAATTCAAAAAAAAACGACCACATTTGGCGAGAAAAAAAATTCTCTTTCATCACGACAACGCTCGAGTTCACAAATGCTTCGTTTCAATGGCTAAAATTGAAGAACTAAAATTCGAATTGGTCGAACACCCACCGTATTCACCAGATTTAGCCCCCAGTGACTTTTTCTTATTTCCAAACTTGAAAAAATGGCTCGGTGGACAGAGATTTCCAGACAACGAAGACGACATTGCCTCTGTAAGTGCTTATTTTGAGGAACTTCCGAAAACGCACTTTTCTGAAGGATTAAAAAAACTTGAAAAGCGATTGACCAAGTGTATAGAGCTCCAAGGAGATTATGTTGAAAAATAAAAAAAAATTTACCCAAAAAAAATTGTTTTTATACTTCATTCTAAGGACTTATTGAACTACCCTCGTATGATGTTCGGTTCAATTTAAATAAATATATACATTATATTAAATAATATTAAATCCATTTTCTCATTTATCAGACTTGTCATTGGCTTTTTAGCAAATAATTCCCTCCAAACATTTTAGTTAAAATTACCATTACTTTTTAAACATATTTCCTTCAAAACTCGAATTTGTTAAGATTTTAAAGGTACAAAGATTCTTCACTTGGCAACTGAAGTTGTTGTCTTACATATTTTAATTATTATATTTATATTGGGTATAAGTGATATCTTTTTTATTACTTCTTCTAATCATGTATATGTTTTAAATAATTTTCTCATTGAGGAATTAAATATTGTTAATTTTTTCATTAGATCCGTTAATAATTTTAACAATAAATAATTTTTTTAACTAGAACAAATAATCAAATCAATAATATCAGTAAAATAAATCACAGAAATATGAAGTTCGAACTGCTTTCAAAATTTATTTTTAAATTAAATTTTATTCTTATTAAACTACATATTTTTATGACTTTTTCTATTTTTATATAATTAGTAATAGTTACTCTTATTTTTTCATACATATATTTTTTGTTTATTTGCAAACAGCATCAAGTTTTTAATTATTTTTGCTTTTTCTTAATGCAATTCAATGAAAAAGTCAGACCTACTTTTTGTGGCACCATCTGTTGGATTCCCCTCCGGATCGTAAGAAAACTACTCCTACATACACATACACGGTCGAGGCAAGGGGCTGGTTATAATACTATTCACCGCTCTTGCTA
The DNA here is from genome assembly GCF_010883055.1 of Belonocnema kinseyi. NCBI lineage: Eukaryota > Metazoa > Arthropoda > Insecta > Hymenoptera > Cynipidae > Belonocnema > Belonocnema kinseyi. The sequence continues at coordinate 126,367,006 of NC_046663.1, forward strand.
CCCCTGCGTTATTGTAAATAATTAAAATATTCACTTTGTTTCAACTTTCACCCAGTATTTCTGCACTGATCTTTAGCCCCAAATCCCATTCTTCTATTCTGAAATTCCCGCCCAGACACTTGCGCATCCCGACGATTTGTCCTCCCTTCGCTCTCCCCTTATTTTTAACTCTTACCGCTGCTTTGGTTGTCCATACATACCCCTTGTCCAATGCGCTAGAAAAGCCTCCTCCTTTTCTTTCTCGATCCAAGTCTCTTGCAGTAACACTACGTCATGCGACTTGAGAAAATCCCACACACCCCTAATCTTTCTCCCCCCTGCTATATTCCATACTACACCTTTAATTACGTCCATGTCTTTTTTCTGTTGCCCTTTCTTGCTTACGAAAAAGTTTTTCTTCCACCCTCTCCTCCTTCTCGTTCCAGTAGTATTCCCTATCGTTGATTCTCCATCTCATGTAGTAGTGCACACTCGTAGGTGATCCGCTCTCTTTTGCTGCTACCAGCTTCTTGTTGATCCATTCTAAAATTTCCTTCTCCCTGAGTGTGAAGTCGTCCTCTAATGCGATTCCTGTTCCGGTCAGCTTGAAGCTGTTACACATTAGCCTCTTTTTATTTGCTAGAGAGTCGAGCGTAATTAATCCTCCACCAGCTCTGTGCCTCAGGTCTTTTATTATCAAACCTGACTCCTGTCAATTTCCTAAGCTTGTGTCCTATTTCTTTAGCTGCAAACTTTCCTCTGGATCTAAAACCCCTCACTATAACCAAGTTCCTTCTTGCTTCTCTCTCTCTCAGTTCCCATTTCAGCTTGTTTGAGCTGAGTTACGACATCTCTTCGGTATCTTTTTTCTTGTGTTGGTAGACCTCCTTGTCCTCGCCCGTACGAAGATCTGCTCTGTTGTCCATTAACGTTCCATTTCTTCAATGATTCCCCTATTTGGCTCGCCCACTCCGTCAAGTTCTGAAGAGGCACACTTGTTCCGTTTCCGATAGGCTCGGACTTTTCTCCTTCCATCGTATTTTCATAAGGGTTTCCTTTGCCCCTTTTTCTTTTTTTGAGTCGTCCCCTAAAGGCTGTTGTGACGTTCCCTCCTTTCTGATCGGCGACCGCGAGAGCTTCTCTGATCTTTCGAATGCTTTTTCCTCACTGGCGCGCACTAAAAAACTATCCAGATTTTTTACACTTTTCGCACTTGATTTATATTGCTTCTCCACTTCAGAAGGTCGCCCTGGATCGCGTTTTTTGCCTTCTCCTCACCTACTGACAGGTTCTGGTTTGAATTCTCCAGGTTCCCGCTTTCAGTTTTCGAGCCAGTTCCTCAAATCTCCGTCTAGTCTGGACGCCATACCCACTTCCGTTGGATTCGCGTTTGATATGCAATGTTGTTAATGATTCTTGTTCAGGCTGATCTCCTGATTCCGAATCTGCGTGATAGCCCTCTGGAATTTATGGCGTTCTCGAGATATAAGCGATTAATTAAATTTTCATTATAAATTAATTATTGAATTACTGTTCAATATTTTAAACAATTTTCTTTTGCATTATTGTAGAGGTAAAGAAGAGGAATGATAGTTGTTCTGACACTTATTCGATGAGATCACTAGTTTTTGCAAAAAAAAGCGTGAATAGGTAAAATAATGGACAAAAATTATTATCCTTTCTGTGCAGGGTAATATTTTTTTATTTGAAATTTTTTTTTTAGAATCGGAAATATGTGTTGAAACGAACAATTTTCATAATAGACGCTATTTCTCTAAAGTTAATAATTTTAAAGATAGAAGGGTTTTAATTAACGAACGAAAAATGCCTTTTAATTAATAGTCCTGTTTCTCGACAGTGATTTGTTTTATTACGAAACGTTTAACACAGAAGCGTTCTTTAATCTATAATAAATATATTTTCATATAAATCTGATAAAAAATGTATTATTTTGATATAATTACGCATCAATGTTTAAACAATCTTTATAACTTGACACAACTTCATGGGAAAAGGATATAAAGGAGTCAAAATTTGCATAGTGCTTCTTGTAATCTCTCCTAAACCAGTGATATCATTTGTAATCGAAATCTATTAATATTCGCACCTGTAGAGGTAATGAAAATATCTCAAATAAAATCGCTTCTAACTTTGTTTCTATACGTCTTACGAGGTTGGGATAAAGTTCAAATAGTTCAAAAATTTAATTGGAATCCATTCATAATATTTATTTTTTTTTTAATTTTGATTCCCTGTAGAATTATCATTGATAATTTTTTTATTTTTATTTTGGAGATGACCTGTGATTAGGTACAATAGGCTAGGTACTCCCTGGTGGGCTCGCATGGGCACGGAGCGCGAACATGCGCACCGAAGGTTCAAAACGCAAAGCCGTAGGCGTAGACTTACATGTTTGTGAAAAGTCAACCCCTGCATAAGTACACAACATAAAATATGTAAGTCTACGCCTTTGCGTTTTGAACCTTCGATGCACATGTTCGCGCTCCGTGCCCATGCGAGCCCACCAGGGAGTAGCTAGCCTATTGTACTTAATCACAGGCCTTCTCCAAAAAAAAATAAAAAAATTATGAATGATAATTGTACAGGGAATCAAAATTTAAAAAAATAAATATTATGAATGGATTCCAATTAAACTTTTGAACTATTTGAACTTTAGCCCAACCTCGCAGGACGTATAGAAACAAAATTAGAAGCAATTTTACTTGAGATATTTTCATTACCTCTACAGGTGCGAATATTAATAGATTGCGATTACAAATGATATCACTGGTTTCGGAGAGATTACAAGAAGCACTATGCAAATGTTGACTCCTTTATATCCTTTTCCCATGAAGCTGTGTCAAGTTATAAAGATTGTTTAAACATTGATGCGTAATTATATCAAAATAATAAATTGTTTATCAAATTTATACGAAAATATATTTATTATAGATTAAAGAACGCTTCTGTGTTAAACGTTTCGTAATAAAACAAATCACTGTCGAGAAACAGGACTATTAATTAAAAGGCATTTTTCGTTCGTTAATTAAAACCCTTCTATCTTTAAAATTATTAATTTTAGAGAAATAGCGTCTATTATGAAAATTGTTCGTTTCAACACATATTTTTGATTATGAAAAAAAAACTTTCAAATAAAAAAATATTACTCTGCACAGAAAGGATAATAATTTTTGTCCATTATTTTACCTATTCACGCTTTTTTTTGCAAAAACTAGTGATCTCATCGAATAAGTGTCAGAACAACTTTCATTCCTCTTCTTTACCTCTACAATAATGCAAAAAGAAATTTTTTTTAAATATTGAGCGGTAATTCAATAATTAATTTATAATGAAAATTTAATTAATCGCTTATATCTCGAGAACGCCATAAATGACAGAGAGCTATCACGCAGATTCGGAATCAGGAGATCAGCCTAAACAAGAATCATTAACAACATTGCATTTCAAACGCGAATCCGACGGAAGTGGGTATGGCGTCCGGACTAGTCGAGAGTCGCCATTATCCAGTGTGGCCTCCGGCAGAAGCGCCTTCTCAGTTATATTTTCGGAACCTGAACCGGAAATATCGGCATTTTTCCCGCCAGCCTCCATAACCCCCATGCTCTCCATCACTGTGGAATATTATCGCCTTTCTAATTGAACACCCCGCCACACTCTAGAAAAAACACTTCCACTTGTTCACTGGCAGCCTCCGATTTGAATTCCCGCAGACTTATCCCCGAGTGGATGCTTGAGCCAATTAAATTCAACGTATTTCCCGGAGCTACCACAACGCGTGTTGACCGCTTGACTGTTCGACCGGAACCTCTCTTGAGGTTATACTTAAATCGTGTCAACAAACATAATTGTTGCAAAAGAAATAAATTCTAAGTTTCATAAATTGTACAGATCGAATGAGAAAAGTATATTGTAAAATGAATTGTACAGATCGATTGAGAAAGTATTAGAATTGTCGGAAAGTTGACATCACACTTTTTCAACGGATCTCTACGTTTCGAGACCCCCTGAATCCGAAAATCAGGTTTTTACGATGGCGTCTGTCTGTCTGTCCGTCCGGCCGTAAACACGATAACTCTCGAAAAAATGAACGAATCAAATCCATCTTTGGCACACTTTTTCTAGGACCTAAAAGAAAGGATGAGTTCGTTAACCAGCTATTATTTATAAAAATTCAAAAAGTGAGCGCATTTTGAAAATTTTTGAGACCACTTTTTTCTGAATTTGAAAATTCTATGTACGGATATTTATAGTATTAAACAGAAAAAACAATTTATCCTTATGACTTTTTTCGATAAAAAGAAAATTCTCAGAGTTATAGCGTTTTCAAAATTTTTTTAATCAACCGAAAATCCAAATTTGAAGCCGAGAAACGCACGATATGAAAAAAAGTCAAGAGAAGAAAAACATTTCTTTTTGAAATCCCTACAAGATTATCATAACCAATTTTTGGAATTTTCTTCAAAAATCGAAAATTCAAATTTTGATTACAAAAAAAATAATGGAAAATAAAAAATTCAATTTTGTGGACAAACTATGTAGGATACAAAAAAAGATGAATTAGCAACAACGGTTATCCCAAAAAATATCTACAATTTCGTTAAGAATCACTTCTTGATAGGACGCGTACTTTTTGTTTTATTCGTGAAAAATTACGCTGAAAAAAGTAAAATAAAAAAAATGTGTGGAAACGCGATGAAAGTCACGAGAAAAAAATCCAACAAAATCTGTTTACAAATGTCTGTCGGAAATCGAGCGCGCAACGCGAGTGTCACGATGAGAATGTGTACCTCAAAATCTACCGAGCTTTGAGAAACTTAAACTTTGACTATACTTAATTAAGTAGACAATTCAGAATATTAAGACGCGTATGAATACTTCCATCTAAAAGAGATCTTTTTGATAAAGTTTTTTTCAAGCATTCCAAATGCAAAGAATAAATATCCGAGCGCGAAGCGCGACATTCATCCGTCGCACGCCCTAGGCGCGGTCAAACTTGCGAGTATGTTTTGTTATTATCTGAAAAGTTTAAAAATCATTCAAAAACGTCAAAATCTTATTTCAAGGTCTTCAAAAATATATATTTTGTTGAACTAATTAAATTAGTTTTGAATCTCTTTAAAACTTCTAAATATCTTTTAACGTAATCGAATAAAACCTGACCTAACCTAACCTAACTTAACTTCACGTTACACAATTAAACTCATTGTGTTGTCCCGTTATGTTTGCGGTACCGTTTAATTCAGCTTCGGCTTAACCTACATAGTGGTTTAACCTATCCTAACCTAACAAAACCAGACCTAACCTAACCTAGCCAAATGAAATTCAACCACCCGTGTAGCTATGTAAGGGTACGGTTCTCAGTCTTAAATGTGTGCTATATTTAATAGGTTAACTCGATCTTAACCTACAAATGAATCTAACTTAACAGAACATAACGAAATTTTGCTTAACGCAACACGACTTAACTGTTCCCGTTGTAACACAATAAAATTCATTTTATTGTACTGCAGGTGGTTAAAAATTTAGACGCACATTACTCATTTGAAGAAACTTAGAACTACAAGTAGAATTGACCGCATTTCAATTAACCTGACAATGTTTGTATCAATTAAAATGTAGAACTATAACTTAAATATGCAAATGAATAAGAGTTTTATTCAAAAATTTTTTCTCTCTGCCGCCAGGTTTCGTATTTTCGTGTACAACGTTATCGGCTGATGCCGTTGGAATTGATTTTTGAAATATATTTTTTTACATCTTTTATTATTAAGCTTTGTTCTTAAACGTAGCTTTCTTTCGGCTTCTGCATTTCTCAAAGTTTCAGACCGATATTTTATGTATAAAAAAAGTTGGAACGTTCAAAAAATGTTGAGGTTCAGAAAAAAGATGAAATAATTTTCAGTGAAGTTCCTACCAAAATGCAGCATCTAAACGTACTTTATTGTACTCTAATACATTTCCCAAAGTTTCAGCTCGATATTTTATTCACAAAAAAAGTTCTGAGGTTCAAAAAAACATTAAGTGAACTGAAAAACTGTGGTCGGTAATATAGGTATTTAGCTGTGCCACATGCCCTTAAGTTATTTTAAAAATTCTTTCAAAACTTCTGAATTTGTTTCAAACGATTCGACTTTTTTCACCAGGAAAAATAATCTTCTACCAGGAAACAAGACTTTTTAATACACGAATTTGTAACCAAATAATGGAATTTTTAACTAAAAAAAGTGGAAAAATAAATAAAATAGTTCAACGTAAGTTTAAAAATCAATTTTTGAAAAAAATTGACTTTTCAACTGAAAATATTTAAATTTGCAACCAAATTAATTTTTATCTAAGAAA
>NC_046663.1:126373444-126375305 GCF_010883055.1 Belonocnema kinseyi
TTCCATGGACGTCATTTGAGTACTCACTAAAATTTCAGATTCTTTTGTTTTCATATGTCAACAGTTCGAAACTCGTTGACTGGCTAACAGCTGTTGGTGCATATTGCAACAATTTATCGTTAAACTCGTCGGAAATTTGAATGAAAAAACGTCATTTTAGTACTCTTGAAGCCCACGGGGAATGATTGTTTGGATGTTAAAAACTAACAATAAGTTTGACTGGCAGCTCTATAGTGGTGCCAAAGTTAACTAACAGACTGTGAAACATGTCAAAAATTCGAGTGAAAAAACGTAATTTTTTAGTACTCTTGAAACCCATTGGGGATAATTTTTTAGGTGCAAACAACTACCAAGAAGTTTGACTGGTAGCTTCTGAGTAGTGCCAAAGTTGACTGGCAGGCTGTCAAACATGCCAAAAATTCAAGTCAAGAAACATGATTTTAGTACTATTGAAATTCATTGTTGCGAGCTGTGAATTTGCATAAAAAGTGAGATTTTCGTAGTTTCTTTTTTTATATACATATTATTTTTATAGAAGTATCCCATAGATTAAAATTTGAGTTAATGAGAAGGACAAAACTTTCATCCGGTTGCTGATTAAAATGTCAGTCAACTTTGGCACTACTCCGGAGCTGCCAGTCAAATTCTTTGTTATTTGTTTGCACCCAAACAATCATGCTCAATGGGTTTGAAGAGTACTAAAATGACGTTTTTTCACACGAATTTTTGACATGCTTGACAGTTTCCCACTTAACTTTGGCACCACTCAGGAGCTAATAGTCAAATTCTTTGTTAGTTGTTTGCACTAAAACAATAATCCTCAATGGGTTTGAAGAGTACTAAAATGACATTTTTTCACTCGAATTTTTTACATGTTTGACAGTTTGCCAGTTAACTTTGGCACCTCTCAGGAGCTGCCAGTCAAACTTATTGTTAGTTTTCAGCATCTAACCAATCGTTCCCCGTGGGTTTCAAGAGTACTAAAATGACGTTTTTTCACTCGAATTTTTGACGAGTTTAACGATAAATTGTTGCAAAATACGCCAACAGCTGTTAGTCAGTCAACGAATTTCGAACTGTTGACTATGAAAACAAAAGAATCTGAAATTTTAGTGAGTACTAAAATGACGTCCATAGAATATTGTCGCGAGCTCCCGGACTATAAAAAGTCCAAAAGGAGCGATGAATTGGCTGAAAAATTCGAATTAGCTTAGGGACGTGAGCTTATATGTGTCCACGTGGATTCTAGCTCGACGCCCCCCCCCCCCGGTTCCCCTCGAGGACAAGTGTGGAATTTTGCCATACCTCCCCCCCTAATGTGTCCACGTGGTATATGGATGGTCTCTTAGGAAAGGACATAATTAATAGAAAAGTGTTCTCAACTGCCAACAACGAGGACTTGATGTTCACACAAAATAAAATAAAATAATAAAAAATAAATAATAATAAAAAATAAAATAATAAAAAAACAAAATAACTGTTCACACAGAAAAAGATCTACACATTTTTTCAAATAGGCAAAATAGTGCAGAGGAATATTTTAAAGTGCACAAAAGTTGTCTTTGTATATTCTAAACAAATTTCAAACATTTAAAACAAATATATAATTTGTTTTTAAAACATTTTTTGTTGAAAAAAAAATACATTTCTAAATATTCTTTTCATTTCGGGAAGGAAAATCGTTTTCTGTCTCATTAATGCGACTTGGAACATTTTACCAGGGAAAACAAAAAAGCCTTCGCAGTTCATAGTTTTCATGTTAACAGTGCTGTAATAAAAAAAAATGTTTTTATTAATAATATACACTACCTATGATTATAATAACACTTATCATAAACCGAAAGATATTTGCCGCAGTTTA
>NC_046663.1:126375405-126383180 GCF_010883055.1 Belonocnema kinseyi
TTGTAACCATATTCAGCAGAAACCCTTGGTACAGGGACCTTCTATCCGCAACCCGAGGACGCGTTCGGTGGCTTTGTCATAGGCCCTTCGGTTTGATTCTAGTGGAATCAAAACCGAACCAAATAATATATATATAACTTTTGAGTATAATTGGGATATAGGACTAAAAGAAGAATGTTTGACATTACTGTAATAATTTGTGTCTTGCGAAATGTTAAAGCATAAATGACAGTTCGGTAAATTTAATTAAAGCAGATTAAATTTTCCAAAGTAATCATCAATGCACGTGCTGTATTTATTTGAAACTATTCTGTCACACATTCAGGAAAAATGGGATAAAGTTTCATGCTTGTTAAGTAATGTCCACTGTGAGCAAGCTTTTCATTTGTGCCACGTTAGACGTTATTCGACAGTTTGGTAAACTGATAGTCACGCAGTATCATCCATCGCCTCCCTAATCTTTCACGATCGTGTGCAAGTACTGAGCACCTCGAAGATATTCACCAATTTTCTAATTTAGAAAAAGGTGTTGAATTTTCAAACTACTTTTAGTCCTCATTGTCGTTTAGTATTTAATAATAAATATTAGTTTGTAAAATTGCAAAATAAAATGTGATTTCATTAAAATAGACAATCAAAAATTTAATTACCATGAATCGAAGTTGACGCCCCTGGCGTAAGCCTCCCCAAGTGCGAAGTCATATTCGGCCCAACATTGGCTCATAGTCGGAAAAAATATTGCCGAAGCTCGGCTGCCATTATCGCGCCAATGACGGAATGATGATAACTATGGGCTGCACTTGACAGCCAAGGTTTGGATGCCATTGTCGGCCCTACACTGGGTACCAGTATTGGGCCAAACATGGCTGCCATCGTCGCGCCATTGCTGGATTGATAACTAGGGCCTTGACTTGGCAGCCAGGGCTTGGATGCCATTGTCGGCCCAAGACTGGCTATGGTCTAAGGATATGACAAAAAAGATATTTACAAAATAAATATTAATTGATTGCGAGTACTTTGAATATAAATATTAAGGTCCTGTTTAGATTGAATACATATATTTCATTTTGAACATTAAATTACAAATAAAATTTTTAATGCTACGGGGTATCGAACCTACATGTATATACCTAAATCTATCGCCTAGCAGTCGGGAGTGATAACCACTCCGCTAAACTGACAAGTTGAAACTCTGTGAAAAAGTCATCCTCATAAGCTGCAGTTCAGAAAAGTTAAAGAACCAACTTTTAAGCTCTCTTTTTCTAATTATTTATTATTATGCGACGAAATTTTAACAGGAATATCAATACAATAATTTCTAAATAAATAATTTAAATCGATAACTTTTCTTCGCGTAATATTTCATTTTTTTCCGTTGTAGCCTGCTTTACAACTTTTTGCAATGACAGAAAATGTAATTTTTCATAAACATTAAAAATTTTTAATGACAGACAGCATCGGTAGAGAATCGGCAAATATAAATAGCCAATATAGGCTGCCAGCACTGGCTCAACATTGGGCCGATTTAAATAAAACATGGTTTTCCGTGGTAAAAGTGACACTTGGCCCAGTAATGTGCCGTTACTGGGCCAGACTTAGGCTGATCCTCGTGAAACATGGTTCCCCGTACTAAAAGTGAGACTTGGCGCAATAAAGTGCTGATACTAGGTCAAGCATCAGTGGAGGATCAGCAAATATACAAAGCCAATATAGCCTGCCAGCACTGGCTCAAAATTGGGCCGATTTAAATAAAACATGGTTTGCCGTGGTAAAAGTGACACTTGGACCAGGAATGTGCCGTCACTGGGCCAGACTTAGGCTGATCTTCGTGAAACATGGTTCCCCGTACTAAAAGTGATACTTGGCGCAATAAAGTGCCGATACTGGGCCAAGCATCGGTGGAGGATCGGCAAATATAAATAGCCAATATAGGCTGCCAACGCTGGCTCAACACTGGGCCGATTAAAATGCCGATGTTAGCCCAATAACTTTTGCCGACTTTTGGCTGCCAAAATTGGACCAACGCTGGGCCGTGTATTCAGCAACGGCAATTCGCACTTAGGTCAGTGCTGCCATTTTACTGGTTGTTTTCATGTTAGAGGTTTTCCAACTAAATTTTTATCTTTTTTCCGTTAAGTGGGATGAAAAAATTATTTTCCACGTATTAAGTAGGAAAACTGGGTTTACTGGATTTATGAGGAAATTTATTATTTGTAAGAAATGAAAAACATTGTTCAGTAAAATAAATTCTTTATGTTCCCAAAACCTTATATCCTCGTGATCATCACTTTTTCGTACCTTATTCCTTTTTGAAATTAAAGTTTGTAATTAAAAATTACAATTGTTGATATCTTGAATAGTTTAAAAACTTTAGTTATTGACTATTGAGTGTGATAAATGAAAATTCATAAATGACATAAATGATCAAAATTTAAAAACTATTCTAGATATAGAAAAAATTTTCAGCATGAATTGGCTAACTAAAAAAGATTAAATTTCTAATAAAAGAGACGAATTTTAAAAAAAAGTGAAAAAAGTTTATAAAATTAGAGTAAACGTTTACTGAAACTTTAAAAATACATAGTATCTATAATAGTAAATTTACAAAATAGCAATACTTATTAAAAGGAAAGTTTTAAGCAAACCTGCATGTCATTATTTATTTGAATTTTTTACAGTGAATGTCCCGTATCTCATTTATAATTTATAAATATTTTTAACATAAAGAAAAATGTGAGAAAATTTATCATTTTAAATCTCTCTAATTCTTCTATTTGTATTACAATATATTTGTTATTTAATAAACACCTGTAATTTAACGTCGTATTGGGGAGAACTAACAGATGCTAGTCTGTTAACGCTGCACCGAATTGAGCTTATTCTCTTTACTTTCACTTCTGCACCCTTACCACATGAATTACTGCTAAACTTTTTCCCTTATTCAATGTTTCAGGATTAAAATCGATAAAATAATTTACAGCTTAAAATCCTGAACTAATTAAAATATACATCATCAATCCGCTTGCTGACATTCTACCGGCATTTTTATGGTTATGTTCATAACCAACAACTAAACTAGAACGCGTTTAGCTGGAATGAAAAGACAATTTTTCCACTAAATCTTTTTGCAAGAAAGTTTTCTCTATTATTTAGTTTCGTGTTGAAAAATGTTACATACGTTTTCAAAGCAATCATCTATTTATTTATTACATTTAAAAACAATGCATACGTGCTAACTTGTGTAAATGTCAAATTTCTATCCGCTAGGAATTTCAGGTTTTGGCCGCCGTGGGCGCTGCCTGTCATATCCGGTTAATCTCAAGGTCATGTCCGTACCCAATAGCTGAGATTTTTTCCGGTATCCCAACTGTTAGGTAAACCGTAAGGCTTACGTCGTTAGCGATAGAACGCGTTAAACGTCAGGTGGTTCGAAACCTGGCACAGCGTTTTTGATTTTTAATAGCGTTAATATTTTTAAAAGCGGGCGAGTGTATCGTGTGTAATGCATTGTAATTTAATGTGATTGATTAAGCTAAATTTTGTATGTGTATGTGTACGAAATTGTATTCTGATTGGCTGCGACTGACTAATGTGTTTAAATATAGGCTGTATGCTGTTGATTGCGTATAAGTTCTTTTTTATTCACAGAAGCTTACGTTTTACGCAACTGGTAATTAAAGTTTCTCGAGTGTCAGTACAGTATTAATTAAACGACAGCTTGGTGGACAGCTTAATTTTATTGTGGGGTATTCGGAAAATTAAATTTACGATTACTAATTACAATGTCCAGTTTTCTAAGCTCAGGTATAATCCCAGGCGAGAAAAAGCAAGCGAGGGGTAACGCGCTGGATGCAATGGTGGGGGTAACCGAGCCGGTCATAGTACGAGTAAGGCATTTGCCGGTTTACCTGCATTGGTGCACTCCGATCTGCACTGAAGCAGGTCTGAGTGAGAAGGAAGGAGTAAGAAGAAGTAAGAAGGAGCGATCGAAGTGATCTTTGAGTACACTAGTACAGGATAAACGAATGCGCTATAAGGTATTATCCGGAAATGTCTAGCTATTCTGTTTTAATACCTATATTTCTCCGTAAAGAGATAACTTCGCGGATTAGCCGCAATAAAAGCACAAATTGAGGTCGGCTGATTCGACCTCTATTTCAAGAGGACTTACGTCCTAACTTATCTGAGGCTCAACCCATCTTTTAATTTATACAGGATGTCACACTCAGCCCCTATCTGAACGGTTAAACAGGAACAATTTAGTATGACGGGGTCCACGCACGGCCGTCGACCTAGTATATCTTTTTTATGTACCATTTCTAAGGGAATCGGTTCTTTTATCCAACCACATAGACGGCGCTGCAAGTAAATTACTTTATTATAGCATGATGCCGCCTCCCCAGTGAACTCACTCACGCGGAGGTCCAGGAAAAGTTTTCTAATTTTACTTATTGCCTCTGCCCTTCGCAAGCATAAGACATGATCTACGTATGATACCATTTGTCTTTTCTTCATTGAATTTATTATAAGAATCATGTTATCGAGATTACCGTTTCAAATCATCTGTTCGCAATCTAAAGCGAGCATTTTGTTGCGATCTAATATTGTGAGCTTTAAAAATATGTATATTTGAATAATATTGAACAGATTCTCGAATTTCTATTTCACATAATAACCTTATATTCATTCGCATGCATTTCCACTGGTCATATTTTACATTTATTCGAATTATTATTTTACATCATTTCTTTTTTCACGAATAACCACGTAAACTACGTATATACATTCCTTCACATGAATCGCTATTGTTATAACTCCCTCTTCATTGAATTGCTATGTCATAGAAATTTCATTAGTCCTACGGCTTTGAAGCCTAAAATAAAGGCGTGACATTAAAATTAAAAAATCTTGATTGGCTAATTCTGAATTTTGCGCCTTTATTTTGGGCCGAATAGTCTGTAGGGAAAATAAAATGTCTGTGATATGACAATTCGATGAAGTGAAAATTATGAAAAATGGTGAATTTTGATCAATTATGTGAAACGATAACACACGCACACAAACAAAAATTGCTTAGACTTGTATGCCAATATCATATTCCTATGTATTTTTTTCCGCTGAAAACGAATATTAAACCCGTTTAATCCCTATGTGTCCGGATGTTGACATAACCTCAAAAACACTTAATACCATTTTCACCCCCCCTTCCCTTAATCTGGTAACCCTATAACCTCATGGCTTCATAATCCCCTTACCGCGCAATAATAAAGCCCCATAACCTCAGAATCCCGTAACCTCTTTCAAAAGAAAAATCTTGTTTGGGAAAACAGAACAATTTTGTGAATTTTGCGGCGAAGATTTAAGCCTTGATTTAAATAAGTAATTCATAATAATAACATCACGCATTATGAAAAAATGCTATAATTATAATATAATAACAATTATTATAATAAAGTATAGGATAATATAATATTTAAAAATTTCCAAAATAAAGAAATATATCTTCGATCCGAACTCTTGAAATGTAAGCTAGTAACCTGTTTTAGAGGAAATTTCCACTCATAAGTAGACATTCTAATATAAAAATTAAGTTTAAACTTAAAAATGACTCATTTAATGCTCATTTAATGCCACATTGCCATATTTAATGCTTCACTATTTTTTTTAAACCTGGGGTTACGCGAGCTTAATATTAAGCTGACAGAACCCCATGTGAAATGAACGTTGAATCGAGTTTTATCCTATCACATAATTAAAGGCTCATTTAATGCTCTCCAAAACCACAAAAAATTATTTTCCACAAGCCACCCCTAATACTGAAAAACCACCCTTAATATAAATTATGCACAACTTGTAAATCTGACCATACTATAATTAAGAACTCATTTAATGCTCGACTAATGCCCCACTGCCAAATTTAATGCTTCACTATTTTAAAAAAAAACCGGCGGTTACGCTAGCTTAATGTTAAGCTGACGGAACCCCATGTGAAATAAACGTTGAATCGAGTTTTTTCCTGTCACATAATTAAAGGCTTATTCAATGCTCTCCAAAACCACCAAAAAATTATTTTCCAAAAGCCACCCCTAAAACTGAAAAACCACCCTTAATATAAATTATGCACAAATTGTAAATCTGACCATGCTATAATTAAGAGCTCATTTAATGTTCATTTAATTCTCTACTGCCAAATTTAATGCCCCACTTTTTAAAAAAAAACCGGGGGTTAGGCTAGCTTAATGTTAAGCTAACGGAACCCCATGTGAAATAAACGTTGAATCAAGTTCTTCCCTATCACATGATTAAAAGCTTATTTAATGCTCTCCAAAACCACCAAAAATTATTTTCCAAAAGCCAACTTTAGTACTGAAAAACCACACTTAATATAAATTATGCGCGAATTGTAAACCTCACCATACTATAATTAAAAACTCATTAATAGCTCATTTAATGCCCCATTGCCAAATTGAATGCTCTACTAAAAGAAAAACCCCCGGGGGGTTACGCTAGTTCAACGCTAAACTGATGGAAAGACACGTGAAAATAATATTGAATCAAGTTCTGACCTATGACATAATTAAGGGCTCATTTACTGCTTTCCAGAACCACCAAAGTAATTTTTTCAAAATCAACAAGTATCCCTCAAAAACGGTACTTCGAAAAATTATCCTGTACTCTAAGACTACAAAAAGTACACATTATTTAATTAAACAAATTGAATGCTTTTACAAATTTTTTTAAATTTAAACTTTTACCGAGCTCTTCCCCGCCTTTTGAAGCAGTGCTATGTTATGTGATATGTGATAGGGAAAAACTGGATTCAACGTTTATTTCACATGGGGTTCCGTCAGCTTAACATTAAGCTAGCGTAACGCCCGCTTTTTTTTAATTGGTGGAGCATTAAATTTCGCAATAGGGCATTAAATGAGCATTAAATGAGCCCTTAATTATGAGATATGTTCCAACTTCATTCGAAGATGTGGTTACGTCAGCTTTTAACATACCTGTTTAAACCGCTGGATCCCTGGTAGATAGATAACTTATCAATAGCTTTCACTTGTCATATAACGTTGAACTTTAATTCAAATGTTATAAAATTAACCTGTATTATTTTTCTGTAGTAAATGAACAAAAATGCACAATTCTTAAAAATATTTAAATTTGCAAGATTAACAACGATTTTTCTTCACCGTGTAAAATTTCTGAAATTTCAGTTAACGGTTTTAGACCCCGAACCCTTCATTTAATGTAGTTACTACGAATTCGTGCAAATCATACGTTGATGGATAAAAAATGCGAGATGGTGATCGATCGTACGAACTATACTTTCGGAGCTACATCGTTTTCGCACTTTTGGAAGTTTTGGGATTTTTCAATTTTTTCAAAATTCATAACTCGAAAACCATTGTTCGTGGGAAAAAATGGCATGATACCTTTTTAATGTGATTTTATTGCATTTTCGGTTTGGGCACTGACTGAATGCCGAGGGAACACATCTGTTCCGTTTAATTATTTTGTCAGAAAGGTCCATAAAATAATAAAAGACAATTAATTGACAAATAATTGACAAGTAAAAAAGGAAAACATATGTACCTGAAGTTCTGAACTTTTAAATGAATGAAATATTTTTGTCGCAGGCTATTTTATCCATAATTGTGGGTCCGGATGCAATGAGGGCACATAAAATTTTTTCGTGCGAAAACGAAGTCCCCTGGAGGCTTTAGAAAAAATTTCCGAATTTTAATTTTCAAAAGATATATATGGATGTAAAATTT
>NC_046663.1:126383280-126390784 GCF_010883055.1 Belonocnema kinseyi
AATTAAAATTCGAAAATTTTTTCTAAAGCCTCCAGGGGACTTCGTTTTCGCACGAAAAAATTTTATGTGCCCTTATTGCATCCGGACCCACAATTATTGTTTCAACTGCAATTTAAAAGATGCAATATAATTTTCTTTTGTTAAATTATTATTTCCCATATAATTGAATAAACATTTTAGCACTTTTTCTAGTTTACAAAAACATCAGTAAATTTTTCGTTCATTTGAACGTTCAGAACTGCAAGCACCTGGAAATATTCCTTAAGTGCATAATATAAGATTCACTAGATAATCATTAATTAAAAAGACTGAATTATGTAAAATAATTAATTAAACTTGATTATTAAAAATATTATAAACTGTGTGGAAAAAATCCCCGTTTAGCCCTCTTAGGATAACAACGATTACAATTTCTAAGCTTAAACGGTGAATATATTTTTGACACCACAAATCTTAAGGTTTTAGGAGTTCAGACTTACAAACAATGAATTTTTGTCAAAAATTGGATGACACTTTTTTCAAACTCGAACTTCGAAAATATGGATGTTCCGCGGGAGGCCCTCAATTTTGACCTTGAGGTAAATTTTCAAGGTCAAATGCAGGTAAGGCCCTTTTCTTAAATGAGAACCCCTATGTTTGACACTTGAAAAGAAATGGTCTAAAATGTTGGAAAAGCTATAATTTTTTTAATTGTGTGTAATCGAAAAATTGGGCTAGAATAGTTTGAAATGTATTTGGTATCTATTGAAAATTTTGAATAAAATTTTTTGGATTTATGAAAAAACTAAATTTTTCTATTTTTTGAAAACTTTCAAATTTTTTAAAAGTGTATAACTTTTCCAATTTTCATGACAATTAAACATTTTATTTGACAAATTTGCAAGTCTTTAACCCATCTATAAGAAACTTGAAAATGCTCTACATTTTTTAATTTTCGTTCGAAATATCTGATTAAAGAACTTAGCCTTTATTTTGGGGACCTTCAGAAGAGTATCCAATTCGGACTCGATTAGACAAATCCTTCAAAAGTTAGCGTGGCTACAGCATTCAAGTAACCATATATACAGACATACAGACACACAGACACCAATGAAATTTGATGGTCTTCGGATTCTGTGAGTGCCGAAACGTGAAGATCCGTTAAAAATCAGAGATTGAAAATTTGGACGATTACATTACATTCTTAGGAACAAGAATGTAAAAATAATTTCAAACAAATGGTTACGTCTTGAAACAAAGCGACGAACTTACAACTAAAATTATAAATGTTCAACTGGAATAGTTGACTTTTAAACCAAAAAGATCAATTTTCAAACTAAAATTTTAAATTTGTGTATCTCGAATAATTGAATTTTTGACAGCGAGATGAACTTTCAACCAAGAACCTTAATTTCTGCCAAAAAGATGAATTTTAATTCAACTATGTAAGAACAATTTTCACGAAAAATGTAATAATTACAGTGTCAGGCAAAAAATGAATGTTTAAGCAAAGAGATGAATTTTTATTTAAAATTATGGAACATTCTACTGGAATAACAGTTACATTTTCCGTTTAAAAACGAAAATAATTTTCAACCGAAAAATAAAACAATTTCTGAGGTTTAGTAAGCTGGAATTACAACACTGTCATACCGACGTGGGCACTATGCCATAATTGAGTGCTTATTTAGTGCTGACTTATGCTGCAGAAAAAAAATGTTGTGTTAGGTAATTTTTGCCAAAAACATGTAGCACTCCTAGCTTCAGGTGACTCTAGTATGCGAAACTCAGAAACTATTAGTTGTATCAAATTCTCCTCTGCGGAGGAACTTAGAGCTAATTAAGTGCTAATATATTCTGCAAAAACTAAGTTTTTTGCAGGGTAATTTTGAACAAAAACATGTAGTAATGCTGCATTCAGGTGACCCTGCTATGTGAAACTCGGAAACTACTAGTAATATCAAGATCTGCTTAGCGCAGTAATTTAGTGCTAATCAAATGCTAATTAATATATTCTGCAAAAGCTAAACTTTGTGCTCGGCAATTTTGATCAAAAATATGTCGCACTGCAGGCTTCAGGTGACCCTGCTATACGAAACTCTGTATCTATTAGTGATATCAAGATTTGCTCTACGCAGGAATTTAGTCCTAATTGAGTGTTCATATGTTCTGTAAAAACTACATTTTTTGCCGCATAATTTGGATCAAAAACGTGTAGTAATGCTGACTTGCGGTGACCCTGTTATGTGAAACTTGGAAATAATTAATGATATCACGATCTACTTTGCGCAGGAATTTGGTGCTAATTAAGTGCTAATATACTCTGCAAACCCTAAATTCTGTGACCCTTTATTTTAATAACAAAAACATGCAGTAATGCTGACTTCAGGTGACCATGCTATGTGAAACTCGAAACTATTAGTGATATCAAGATCTGCTTCGCGCAGGAATGTAGTGCTAATCAAGTGCTAATATATTCTGCAAAAGCTAAACTTTGTGCTCGGCAATTTTGATCAAAAACATGTCGTAATGCTGGCATCAAGTGACCCTGCTATGTTAAACTCTGAAACTATTAATGATATCAAGATCTGCTTTGCTCAAGAATTTAGTGCTAATTAAGTGCTAAAATATTCTGCAAAAAACTGAATTTTGTGCCCGCTAATTTTGATCAAAAACATGTAGTAATGCTGAATTCAGGTAACCATGCTATGTGAAACTCGGAAACTATTAGTGATAACAAGATCTGCTTTGCGCAGGAATTTAGTGCTAATTAAGTGCTAATACATTCTGCAAAAACTAAATTTTGTGAACCCTAACTTTATTAACAAAAACATGCAATAATGTTGGCTTCAGGTTACTCTGGTATTCGAAACCCGGAAACTATTAGTGATATCAAGATCTGCTTTGCGCAGGAATTTGGTGCTAATACATTCTGCAAAAACAAACTTTATGCCCCCTAATTTTGATCAAAAACATGTAGTAATGCTGACTTCAGGTGACCCTGTTATGTGAAACTTGGAAACTATTAGTGATATCAAGATTTGCTTTGCGCAGGAATTTTGTGCTAATTAAGTGCTAATATATTCTGCAAAAACTAAATTATGTGCCCGCTAATTTTGATCAAAAACATGTAGTAATGCTGGCTTCAGGTGGCCCTGCTATGTGAAACTCTGAAACTATTCTTTCTATCAAGATCTGTTTTGCACAGGAATTTGGTGCTAATTAAGTGCTAATATATTCTGCAAAAAACTTAATTTTGTGCTCGGTAATTTTGATCAAAAACATATCGTAATGCTGGCTTCAGGTGACCCTGCTATGTGAAAATCTGAAACTATTAGTGATATCAAGATCTGTTTTGCACAGGAGTTCAGTGCTAATTAAGTGTTAATATACTCTGCAAAAACTAAATTCTGCGATCCCTAATTTTGATCAAAAACATGTAGTAATGCAGACTTCAGGTGACCCTGCTATGTGAAACTCGGAAAAGATTAGCGACATCAAGATTTTCTTCGCACAGGAATTTAGTGCTAATTAAGTGCTAATATATTCTGCAAAAACTAAATTGTGTGCGCCCTAATTTTGATCAAAAACATGTAGTAATGCTGGCTTCAGGTAACCATGCTATGTGAAACTCGGAAATTATTAGTGATATCAAGATCTGCTTTGCGCAGAAATTTAGTGCTAATTAAGTGCTAATATGTTCTGCAAAAACTAAATTTTGTGCTCGATAATTTTGATCAAAAACATGATGCAATGCTGGCTTCAGGTGACCATGCTATGGGAAACTCGGAAATTATTAGTGATATCAAGATCTGCTTTGCGCAGAAATTTAGTGCTAATATATTCTGCAAAAACTAAATATTGCGCTCGGTAATTTTGGTCAAAAATATGTAGTAATGCTGGCTTCAGGTGACCGTGCTGTGTGAAACCCGGTAACTATTAGTGATACCAAGTTTTGTTTTGCGCAAGAATTTAGTGCTAATTAAGTAATAATATATTCTGCAAAAACTAAATTTTGTGCCCGCTAATTTTGATCAAAAACATGTAGTAATGCTGGCTTCAGGTGACCATGCTATGTGAAACTCGGAAATTATTAGTGATATCAAGATCTGCTTTGCGCAGGGATTTAATGCTAATTGAGTGCTAATATATTCTGCAAAAAGTAAATTTAGTGCCCTCTAATTTTGATCAAAAACATGTAGTAATGCTGACTTCGGGTGACCCTGCTATGTGAAACTCGGAAACTATTAGTGATATCAAGATCTACTGTGCGCAGGAATTTAGTGCTAATTAAGTGTTGATATACTTTGCGAAATCTAAATTCTGTGATCCCTAATTTTGATCAAAAACATGTAGTAATGCTGACTTCAGATGACCCTGCTATGTGAAACTCGGAAACTATTAGTGATATAAAGATTTGCTTTGCGCAGAAATTTAGTGCTAATTAAGTGCTAATTTATTCTGCAAAAACTATATTTTATGTTCGGTAATTTTGATCAAAAGCATGTAGTAATGCTGACTCCAGGTGACTCTGCTATGTGAAACTGAGAAACTATTAGGGCTACCAAGATCTGCTTTGCGCAGGAATTTAGAGCTAGCTAAGTAATAATATATTTTGCAACAACTAAATTTTGTGCCCGATAATTTCGTTCAAAAGCATGTAGTAATGCTGACTTCAGATGACCCTTCTATTTGGATCTCGGGAACTATTAGTGACATAAAGACTTGCTTTGCGAAGGAATTTAGTGCTAATAAAGTTCTGATATATTCTGCAAAAACTAAATTTTGTCCAACTAATGTTGATCAAAAACATGCAGTAATGCTGACTTCAGGTAACCCTGCTATGTGAAACTCGGAAACAATTAGAGATATCAAGATCTGCTTTCCGCAGAAATTTAGTGCTAATTAAGTGATAATATATTCTGCAAAAAATTAATTTTGTGCTCGGCAATTTTGATCAAAAACATGTAGTAATGCTGGCTTCAGGTGACCATGCTAGGTGAAACTCGGAAGCTATTAGTGATATCAATATCTGCTTTGCGCAGGAATTTAGTGCTAATTAAGTGTTAATATACTCTGCAAAAACTAAATTTTGTGACTCCTAATTTTGATCAAAAACATGTAGTAAAGCTGACTTCGGGTGACCATGCTGTGACACTCGGAAACTGTTACTGATATGATAAACTATTAGTGATGTTTTGCGCAGATATGTAGTGCTAATTAAGTGCTAATATATTCTGCAAAAACTAAATTTTGTGCCCGCTAATTTTGATCAAAAACATGTAGTAATGCTGACTCCGGATGTCTCTGCTATGTGAAACTGAGAAACTATTAGTGCTATCAAGATCCACTTTGCGCAGGAATTTAGTGCTAATTAAGTGTTAATATACTCTGCAAAAACTAAATTCTGTGATCCCTAATTTTGATCAAAAACATGTAGTAATGCTGACTTCAGGTGACCCTGCGATGTGAAACTCGGAAACTATTAGTGATATCAATATCTGCTTTGCCCAGAAATTTGGTGCTAATTAAGTGAAAATATAATCTGCAAAAACTAAATTCTGTGATCCCTAATTTTGATCAAAAACATGTAGTAGTGATGACTTCAGGGGACCCTGCTATGTGAAACTCGGAAACTATTAGTGATATCAAGATCTGCTTTGCGCAGAAATTTAGTGCTAATTAAGTGATAATATGTTCTGCAAAAACTAAATTTTGTGCCCGCTAATTTTGATCAAAAACATGTAGTAATGCTGACTCCGAATGTCTCTGCTATGTGAAACTGAGAAACTATTAGTGATATCCATATCTGCTTTGCGCAGGAAGTTAGTGCTAATTAAGTGTTAATATACTCTGCAAAAACTAAATTCTGTGGTCCCTAATTTTGATCAAAGACATGTAGTAATGCTGACTTCGGGTGACCATGCTATGTGAAATTCGGAAACTATTAGTGATATAATAAAATATTAGTGATGCTTTGCGCAGGAATTTAGTGCTAATGAAGTGCTAATATATTCTTCAAAAACTAAATTGTGGGCCTGGTTATTTTGATCAAAAACATGTAATAATTTTGACTTCAGGTGACTGCTGTGTGAATCTCGGAAACTATTAGTGATATCAAGATCTGCTTTGCGCAGAAATTTAGTGCTAATCATATGCTCTGGATTTGTACTATGCAAAAAATCCGGGCACTTTTTTTTACCAAAAACGTGTGGTAATGCTGGCTTCCGATGACTCTGGTGTTGTGAAACTCGGAAACTATTAGCGATACCAATATCTTCTTTGCGCAGGAATTTAGAGCTAGCTACGTAACAATATATTTTGCAAAAACTAAATTTTGTGCCCTATAATTTCGACCAAAAACATGTAGTAATGCTGACTTCAGATGACCCTGCTATGTGAAACTCGGAAACTATTAGTGATATCAAGATTTTCTTTGCGCAGGAATTTAGTGCTAATTGAGTGCTGATATATTAAGTGCTCTGTATTTTTGCTATGCAAAAAATTCGGGCACTTTTTTAACAAAAAAGTGTAGGATTATAAGATAAAAAAGATTTTTTTCTTATGTAAAGGTTCTGACAAATAAACAATTCACGTATTTACTTATTTTTAAATTGACCAGAATGGAGGTGCCGCAAAAAATTCAAATTATTTTTTTTGGACGACCCTTGTGTTAATAGACGCCGATGAAAATTACGGCGCCCGGCATACCAAAGTACAATCCGTTTTTCCTGAAAGTCAATTTTCACATAAATCCCAATGCCTTCTCATTGAGATGAGAAAGTAAAAATTTTGTAGTGACAAACGGGTTAAGTGAAGTAATTGAGAACAATAAGTGTTACTTTAGAATGTAAGTACTTTTTTATAGCTTAATATAATATATAGCCTGTCGGTGTAAATTATTGTTTTCCCAAATCATCTGATTTTTCGACAGGGTGGTTTAACGACATTTCCCGGAACTCGCTTATCTTCCTCTTCTCGTTCGCCCAATGTTTTGACAAATTATACTTTTTGTAAACAATCCATGGATAGGAGACTTAAAATTTTCCTATCGGATTTTTTGTTATGATTTTCTGAATAGTCAACTGGTAAAAGAGAAACCATTTTTAGTTTTTTGTGGATATTCGTCTTGTCCACAGCTTCGGAATCGCTAACCTCATATAAGTTTATTAAATTTGTTCTTTTGTTTTTACTTGTTATCATTTGTTATTGTTATTATTTGTTACACTTGTTTTGATTACTTTTGTTTAAAAATGGATGAAGAATATTAGGCCAGAAAGGCCGAAGAAAGTGGATAATAGTGTGATAGTTAACGCTATTAAAAAAGAAAATCAGATCTTTTTTGATCTGATGATGGAACTAAAGTAGTTTAAAAAAAGCCAGAGTTTGGAAAGAGTTGTCAGATGATTTAAACAGAGAACTAGCACCTGAAAAAATCTACAACCTGATGCTTAAACCTGATTTTCAAAGCTGCGTTACATTAGGGGCCATCCATATACCACGTGGACAATTTTTCACCGCTTTT
>NC_046663.1:126390884-126392882 GCF_010883055.1 Belonocnema kinseyi
ACGCTTGGTCCTTCCAATGCATACGCCCACAGCCCGAGACCCAGAAACCGTTTAGTCCGCGGAAATAGATCCCCGGATTTTTTAAAATGGATATTGTGCAGAATGGTCTACTGAATCCAACGGTATGAGGTGCTTTCGCGAACTGACGATCGTTCTCGAGGTATTGTTAATTAAACATTTTTACATAACTTATGCTACATCTTGGAAAATTATCAACATATTAGGAAATAATTTCTTGAAACTGTTAGGTCTTATTGAAATAAACCATTTTTGTCCTGTGCAATTTTTTGTCTGCCTCATAGTTTTTGCAAAAAACGCAAAAAAGTATAATATAATAATTGATTTTTATGCATTGTTTATGGGTCTTTTGAAGATTTGTTTTCAGAATTAGTTTGATTGTATTAAGACGCATGCAATTTCTTTGGCACATTTTCGCATCTGATTGTAAATTTATATAAAAAAACCGCAAACAAGATTTGCAACAAGGTTTCTTTGAACCCGATTGTAGCCGACATTTATTAAAATTTTCACACTTTGTTTTCTCATTCTGCTAAAGAAACCATAGAGGGAAGAAGTTTTCCTAAGACTTTTTCCGTATCTCGAATAGTTTATTTCAAAATAAAACAATAAAGGTAAAGGAAAACCTATCGTGGAATATCAACAGGGGGAGTAAATATTAACCGACTTTTGTCAATCTTTTTTGGATTTTCTCGAAATAATATAACGAGGCTAATTCAGCCTATTGAAATTAGATTAATTAATATTGTACAAAATTTTGATTTTCTCCGCTTAAACTGATGAACAATGGGAAGGGTGGGCAAGGCAAGAAAGCGTCCACTCGAGCGGCTCAATCGACACTCTTGTAAAAGAGTGTCGATTGAGAAAAATCAAAATTATGTACGATATTAATTAATCTAATTTCAAAAGGCTGATTTATCCTCGTTATATTATTTAGAGAAAATCAAAAAAAGATTGAAAAAAAAATCGGTTAATATTAACTACCCCTGTTGATATTTAACGATGAATTTTCCTTTAACTTAATTTTTTTATTTTTAATAAACTAATCGAGTTACGGAACAAAATCGTAGACGAACTTTTTCCCTCTATGCTTTATTAGCAGAATGAGAAAACAAAATGTGAAAATTTTAATAAATGTCGGCTACAATCGGATTCAAAGAAACCTTGTTGCAAATCATGTTTGCGGTTTTTTACATAAACTATCTATCAAATGCAAAAATATGCTCAAGAAATGTCATATGTCTTAACACAATCAAACATAAGTCTAAAGAAGAATCTTCAATAGACCCATAAACAATGCATAAAAATCGATTATTATATTATACATTTTTGCATTTTTTTTCAAAAACTATGAGGCAGACAAAAAATTGCACATGAAAAAATTGTTCAATTCAATAAGACCTTACAGTTTCAAGAAATGATTTCCTAATATGTCGATAATTTTTCAAGATATAGCATAAGTTATGTAAAAATGTTTAATTAACAATATCTCGAGAACGACCGTCAGTTCGCGAAAGCACCTCATACCGTTGGATTCAGGAGACCATTCTGCACAATATCCAGTCAAAAAATTCCGGGGACCTTTTAGGTCATACCACCTCTTCTATATCAGCGATTCCCAAACTTTTTTTGCAGTTTTCAGGGAGGGGCAGGGCCACCCCCTACCATTTTTTTCCTCTACTAGAACCCAAGGAGGATACTTTACTGTGGGTCATGCGGGAGGTTGTATGCTTCACGCGAGAACATTAGAACCAGTTTAGAAAAATTAAAATGTGTTAAAATGTTAATAAATTAAATTTGAATTAGTTGAATCAATTTCATAATCTGATTTTAAGCAAATGAAAAGAAAGTTGATGAAAATCGATTAATATCTTCAATGCCAGTTGACAGTTCTTGTAATTTTGCATGTACTTAAAGATATGCTTAATTACTCGAAATGTTAACCGATTTTCATCAACTTTTTTTTTCATTTTCTTAAAA
>NC_046663.1:126392982-126395443 GCF_010883055.1 Belonocnema kinseyi
TTGACTGCATCAAATATCTTGTTATTTTTGGAAATTGTAATTATAGTAATTGTAATTATTTTCCATTTTGAAAATAACGTTTAAAAAGTCACATGTTACCGTAATGTTTCAAGTGTGACAATTTGTAAATACCTGTATAGGTGACAAATCAAATTCTAAAAAAATGAACATATCGATAATAAATTTATTAAATATTAAAATAGCCATAGCAAGCTAAGCACTAACAGTGATTTGTAAACTGTTAAAAATAATTTTTAATTTAATATATTTGTTTACACTGTTAGGAAAATCAGTATGAGCTTTAATATAATGTGTGTGAAGCAAATATGCTCTGCTAATACTGAAATGTAACACACGTTGGTTTAGTGCATGGACATAGGAAACAAGGGACTAGACATGCCATTGCGGGGTTGATGCAATCAGGGGGGAGGTCCGCCACCTTTTGATGACCCGCGACAGACATGACAGCGCCCACATGTTTATATTTTCATGCACACTTTGTCGGCAAAAATGCTCGTGCGCATAATCAAATGGAACATTGTTAGATGGCGGCTCTCCCCACTTATGGAATTCTCCCCCCTCCCGTGAATTCAACCCCGCTCGGCCGAGTTAGGATGGCATG
The DNA here is from genome assembly GCF_010883055.1 of Belonocnema kinseyi. NCBI lineage: Eukaryota > Metazoa > Arthropoda > Insecta > Hymenoptera > Cynipidae > Belonocnema > Belonocnema kinseyi. The sequence continues at coordinate 126,393,605 of NC_046663.1, forward strand.
TCTATTTCCGCGTTTCCTATGTCCATGGTTTAGTGAATTTCATATATACCGGTCGGTATTGCAGAGTACGTGAAAACTCAAACTGATCTCATTTATTTACATCTTGTCAAATATTCGCACTTAAAGTAATAACATATAATTCTTCGATCGAATTGTTATTCATAATTGAAGTGCAACTTAGGTTTGAAACTTTCCTTACAAATTTACTTTAAATGTTAGAAATTTGATGTGAATACAGTTTATTTCTGTTTAGGTTTGTTATTCATTTGGTTGATTGAAATTTTTTAATTTAAAATCTGGTTTAATTTATTTCTAACTGGAAGCAGGTGTAATTTCTTATTGTTTGAAATCGAAAATTATTCCTAGGCTTATTTCTAACTTGTGTAAGATGAAATGAACTTATTTTTCTAGTAAGTGATTAACATGAATGTACTAAATTTAGTATTAATGCTCTTAATGGCGATTTCATATGCTGAATAAATTAAATTTAATATACAATACAGGCCAAAAGTTTGAATACACTTCTTTTTTGATGATTGATTAAGAAGTTCTCTTAATTTTAAATATGTCAGAGATAAAAAAAATTCTCTTTAAGGGATTAAATGCTCTCAAAACTCTGTAGAATGTGACCCCAGGATAAAGTATATTTTTAAAATATATATTGTTTTCTTACATTTTCAAAAACATTACATTAGCAAAAAAGTTGTAAAAATTGAAAAACATCTTATTTCTAGGCAAATCAGAATAAAAATTAAATAAATATATATTTTGAGGAAATTTCAGAGAAACTTCATGATTGTATGTTTCATATATTCTACATAAGTAATGTGTTGCTACAATGAATATTGCAATTTTCCAACTTTTTGTTACAATTTAAGTCCCCGGAATTTGATAAGGAAATTTTCACGGTGTATACTCATAATCTGGTATGACGCTGTGAAAAAATAGCTTCAAAATAAGCCCAAGAACATTAAAAAACCATTGATTATGAAGGAAGTTATTGAAAATGTAAGAAAACGTTGAAATATACACTATTCTTGCACTATCCACTTGAAAAATAGACAAATAGGCTTCAGCCTGGGCTTATTTTGTACAGTATTTTGAGGGCATTTAATTCTTCAAACAGAAGAAATTTTAGCTCTGACATATTTAAAGTTAAGAGAACTTAATCAATCATCAGAAAAGAAGTGTATTAAAACTTTTGGCCTGCACTGTACATGCATTTCATATACATTTATGTTAACCACTTCCAAGAAAAAAAACTTAATTTCATTTTATGCTAGTTAAAAATACGTTTAGCAGTCGTTTTCAACTTTATATAAGAAAACATGATACATTCATCTTATTAGGTGTAAAATAAACTAGATTTTGAATCAAAAAGTTTAATTGTCCAAATAAGTAACTGTGTACTTTAATTATAAATAACAATGCAGTCGAAGGATTCTTAATTATAACTTTTAAGTTTTCACGAACCCTAAAAAACAACGGCAGTTTATATTAGAACCAATTTTTATGTTTTAAGGAATCTGCAACAGAAAGAATCTCGCTTGCTAAACAAGAACCCAAAGTATCAGTTTTAATAGAGACTTTTTGTATAGAACTCGTTTTGTGCCTCCCATCGCTTCAAAGATTTTATTAAATTTTACTGTATTTATTAAACAGATTAAGTAATATTGCACTGAGAAGAATTGAATAAAAAAAAAACTAAAATTATAGAGGTGAGTCCTTCTTGAAAGCATGGTAGCCCGAGAGCCATATAGATTATAGAACAGCGATTCCCAAACTAGTGCCGACGGTCGGCGGCCCGACCGCGGTCGGGGGAAGCCACCCCGGGCCCAG
>NC_046663.1:126395543-126405945 GCF_010883055.1 Belonocnema kinseyi
CTTTTATTATTAAGCTTTGTACTTAAACGTAGTTTTCTTTCGGCTCTTGCATTTCTTAAAGTTTGAGATCGATATTTTATGTATAAAAAAAGTTCGAACGTTCAAAAAATGTTGAGGTTCAGAAAAAAGATGAAATAATTCTCAGTGAAGTTTCTACCAAAATGCAGTACCTAAACGTACTTTATTGCACTCTAATACATTTTCCGAAGTTTCAGCTCGATATTTTACTTACAAAAAAAGTTCTTAGGTTCAAAAAAACATTCAGTGAACTGAAAAACTATGGTCGGTAATATAGGTATTTAGCTGTGTCACATGCCCTTAAATGAAAAAAAATATATAATTTTTTTAAACGAAGTGCGTTATTTGAAGTCATCGCTTATATATAGAGAATACACCATACAAATTCCAAGCATTTTATTAACAAACGGCCGAATAATCGCGAGTTGTTTTACAAAACATCGATTTTTGATCGGAAAATTTTCGATGTTTTTATTGTTTTTTGTTTTGACCACTTTTCTTATCGATAGATTTTCCCGACTCGGCAATACTTTTATAGCATTTCGCGCGCTCGGCGATTTGTATTAGCCGGCCCTTCAATTAGTATACATTGAACGCACAGATGTATATTGTGTAAAGCCGCATTAAAAATCTGCAGTTTCTACGACATAAAGTTTATTTTACAGTGTAGGATGAATATTATTCAAGCTGACAAAAAGCTTTCTACGCTACCGCCTACTTTCTTTATCTATACTGGATAATTGGACAACACATGAGAAAATTTGGAATGTTGTCCATTTCTTGTATCTTATACCTCGAAGACAGTATATTTTCTATATTCTATAGCGAGTTAACAAAAATATACAAAACTCTGTATACTTTATTTTTAAATCGAGAATTCTATTGAGAGAAGAGTAAGACCTTATTGATCTTCCTGATAATATTCTGGATTCGGGTTCAAGCGTAAAATATGGAACGTTACTTTAAGGAATGATTTTGGACGCGTAGGACCGGTTTCACAGTTCAAGCTCAAGGCTCAACTAGTAGAGCGTTTGAGATCGATTTAAGGTGAATTATTAATATTTTCAATACTGCTTGGTTTTGTGAAATTACACTTAGGACTGTACTGCATACAAAAATTAAGGGTCCACTGTTATAGAAATTTTACTCATTTTACCTCACTTTTCTTATTGTAGAAAAGTAATAAATAATAGGACAGGTATAGCGCTAGGTTAGTATTACGGAGTTTTCCGTAACGTTAGCCCTGACCAACCTGGAGAAGGGTTTAGTTTTACGGAAAACTCAGTAACGGTAGACAGTTCGATAAAAATCTACATATCTGTGATAGCAAACTTCTATTATAATTAATAAAAACTAAGACAGTTATTAGTGAATTTACAATACATTTTGATCTAATTATAATCTACAAATTATATAGTTTACTATCTAAGTATATTGTAAAAAATAATCATAACTTATCATATTAATTTGTTAATTTGAGATTTACAATGATTACGAAAAAAATTACATGGCGTTGCGAAGGTGTTCGATAATATTAGTTCAGTTGGCGGTATACAAATTTTAGAGCCTTGATTTCAAAAGCATTTTTTTACAAATAATTTATCAAATGCTATTCTGAATTTTTTTTGAACTCTTTATACATACATTTGTAGTGAAAGTGGCTACACTCTACACGTATCGAAAAACACCGGCTATATGTACAGAAATTTCGGTACCCGTAGCCACGGCCATTTGTAATACTCATGTTCAGTCAGATACTTTCCTGAGCTGCCTAATTATATTACTGTTATGACTAAAAAGTGAAGAATAATAAAAGTGCACTTTCCTCAACAAATATTCATGTTCATCGTTTTCTTAAAACAAACAAAAATAAGGAAAGCGTCATTTCAAGGAAATATTTGCTTATTGCCAGAGGATTTATTGGAAAAAATTACTAAGATTGATTATGACCCGGCTATTCGTAGCGAAATTTCGGTACAAGTAGAAAATTTATAGATTTTATACAACCGTTATTTCATTAAACTTTTAATCGAGAATATATGAAAATGTATGTACTTGCATTTGTAACAGGAATCCTGAAATAAAGTTGGAGAATCTTCCCTCAGTAAAAATCCAAAAAAATGCACTTTCATTTTTGATGCTCCGAAACATCACTATTTAACACTAATCACAAGCACATTTAGACACTCCATAGCGTTGAACTAATCGAAGTTGAAAAAAACCACTGGAAAAACACGGAGAGAAATAACTGACGTTTCACGTGATACGTCGCGCCGTTGTGGAATTTCCTCGCAAAGCTGAGAAACGCGTTACGACGTACGTATTAATTTAAATTAAGTAAATGGGTGGGAAAATGTGAGAAATGAACAACTGAAAAGGACAGCACTCACACTTTTCACTAAAATTTTAGAACAAACAACGAATGAGCTGCACAGCGGATATCATGCGAACGCTTCTCAACGCGGACGGCGAATGGAGAAGGGAGACCGACTGCGACTGGAGAATGGCAGCGAGAGTGCCTCAGCGGAGAGAGCAACTAAACGAACTAAACGCAGAGTCGAGTCTCAGAGGAGGGCCTGAGTCATGAAATCTCCACAGCTTCCTTCCTCGTGGTGCACTGCCTACACTCGCGTCGCGTCAGGTCAAGTCGTATGTGCAATTCTACACTTGCACTGCAGCATTCGTACAGGCTGATTATATATTAAACTTACTTTTCAACATTTAATATCTCCTTCACAAGCATCTAATTGGGTTTTGTCAAATAATGTTATTTACACTTGCCCCACGTGCACATAATTTTCCGAGGGAGCCAAAAATTTAGCTAATATATAAGTGTTAAAATTGGGACATTTTTATCAATTACGTGTACAGCTTTGCAAAAATCTCAAGATTTTTTTGTTAATAACAATGTTCACAAACAAATGCATATTTTTGATATAGCTTCCATTTTTAAACGTGATTTTCAAATAAGCTGAAAGAAAAGCTTTCGTCTCTTAAGTTTTTCTTTTAATTCAAACCACTTGTTAACCATGGCCTTATAAAAAATTAATTGTAAAAAAAATTATTGGTCTGTGCCAGCTGCAATTTTACAATTAAGATTTTCAATTTCTTTAGTTATTCATCTGATAGCTTCCCAATTATCTTTCTCTTTGCCATCGCTCGTAAAACAAATCGTAATTATTTGTTAATAACTAGGTTTACAAACCCTGTCCCTTTTATTCGTGTTTCTTGAAACAAGCATAAATAATAATAATATTAATAATCTTTTGCTTGTGCTATCTTTAAATTTACATATAAGATTTTTTTTAGTTATTTATCTTTTATTTTAGTAAAAATTATTATTTATTTACTTATTTATTACATATATAAATTATATGATTATTTATTAACAATCATTGTTATTAAAAGAAGAACGATGTTATCAGAGTAGTAACTGAGGAAAATATTATTAGGACGCTGCCAAATGAATAACTAAACAAATCTTAAATGTGAAATTCAAGCTTGCCCAGCCCTATGATTGTTTTGTAATAATTGGTTTGTGAGACCGCAATTAACAAAATGTTTGAAATAAGAGCAAATTTAAGACACATTTTTTTATTTTCGCCTGATTCAAGAAACGCGAACAAAATGTGAAAGTTTTATGAACCTAGGTTCTTCTTGATAACAATTATTATTAAAAAAGAACGAGTATTTCACAATGCTGACAGAGAGAAAGATCAGTGGGAAGCTACCCGATAAATAACTTAAAAAATCTTAAATTTTAATTATAAAATTGCAGCTTGCACAGACCAAAAATTATTGTGCAATTTATTCTTTATAAGGTCATAGTTAACAAATGGATTGAATTTAAAGAAAAATATAAGAGAAAATTATGACTTTTTTTCATCTTATTTCAAAATCACGTTTAAATACGAAAGCCTTATCATATACAATCCAGGGCGAGAGACGCTTGCGATTCTCGCCTCGGAAGGACCGCAGTGCGCGAGTACTCAGTCGACTATATTGCAAAATATTATGCATTCCAATTTGAAACTGTTCAAGCGGCCCTGACTATTGCAACAGTTTGTCGAGCGATTAAAAGGGATTGAAATAATTAAAGACTAACAATTAAGAATAAATACTGGAACTCGTTTATTATAATGTCAAGTAAAGATAAATTCAACAATGACGTTTAGCGGTCGATTTCGCACTGTCTGCTAAAGGCTCTTATGAAATTATTATTCCCATTCGGCAATATTCGGGGAAAGTCGCTACATGGCCTCTTCCTTACTCAGGGCCATGTCTACGAGTACATACATCTTACTAATATAACTATATTCTACAATTCGGCCTATCCTGACTATCTCCACCCTCGAAGCCGAAGTCAATTATAATATGGCAAACAACATATCTTCTTTTCTTGTCAGTCATCAAGTACCATTAAAATTTCCAGATGGAGACAAAATTAATTAAAGTTTAAAAATGTAACCTGAACACTATGAATGCAATTAAAATAAAAAGATAAATCTATCAAAATCGAAAATCCAGTCTCCCGTTAAATAAAGCGAGAAACAGAAACTCGATTTTAGATTTCGGCGCTTTAAAAATTCAGTTTCTCGATATCCACATGCACATGTTACGAGGTTCCCATATTCCCTCGTATCTACGTTGTGTTACCTGAAATCCCTCAATGTCAGCAATGACATATCGTTGATTTCGCAATACTTTAGTAACTTCATAAGGCCCTTTGAACCGCGGTGTCAATTTCGGTGATATACCTGGTGTCAAGTCAAAATTTCAAATCATAACGTACTCGCCTACTTTATACTCATGTGCGATCTTTCGTTTTTTATTTGCGTTATTCACGTAACGTTCCTGAGCCTTACGAAGCTTACAGCTTTTGCTCTTAATTCTGTCAGATTCCTATCGCTTTTATTCACGCTTTTTTCTACAAATTCTCTCACGTTATCACACACCTTTTCTCGCGAAATCATCCCAAATAATAATTGACTCGGAATCTCACCAGTAGATGCGTGTACAAAATTGTTCATTGAGAATTCAATTTCGGAAACAACTTTAGGCTATAATTTTCCGATTTCCTGATCACTCAATTTTCCTAATGCTGGACCAATGGGTTTGTTTACAATTTCCACTTGGCCAGTGGCTTGCGGAGACGCAGAGGCTTCTTTTTGATGCTTCCCATCATATTCTTCGCAAAAATCTAGACATTCTTTTGACGTAAATAAACTTCCGCAATCAGAAGTTACTATTCTAGGTTTGCTATAATTCGACGAGACTCTTTTAAATAAGCAATGCTTTCCTTCGACCTCGTCGATTTGGTTGGGTAAAGTTTTGTAATTTTTGTGAAACTATCAATAGCTACTAATATGTGCTTTTTAGCCTTTACGATAAATAAAAAATGTCAATATGATCTATGTGCAATCTTTTTCCGCACTTCTGGGAACCAATAAGAACGGTGCATCGTATCATAGACTTTAGCAATCCACTGATGCCCAAAGTCGTCATGGCACTTAAAAATAACATTTTTTTTCCATGATACTCAGCACATAAAATAATAGTGCATCGCCATTTTCACTCTTTCTATGAATAGCACCATTTCTGGATTCGTACAGCTTATCCTCACTTTTTTACATTCTCATCATTTATGATTGAGAAAGTATTAGAATTGTCGGAAATTTGACATCACACTGGATCAACAGATCTCCACGTTTCGAGACCCCCTGAATCCGAAAATCAGATTTTCACGATGGCGTCTGTCTGTCCGTCCGCCCGTAAACACGATAACTCTCGAAAAAAATAAACGAATCAAGTTCATCTTGGCACACTTTCTTTAGGTCCTAAAAGAAATGACGAGTTCGTGAACCAGCCATTTTTGATAAAAATTCAAAAAGTGAGCGCATCTTGAAAATTTTTGAGACAACTTTTTTCTGAATTTGGAAATTCTATGTACGGATATTTATAGTATTAAGAAGAACAAATAATTTATCCTTATGACTTTTTTCGATAAAAAGAAAATTCTCAGAGTTATAGCGTTTTCAGAATTTTTTTAATCAACCTAAAATCAAAATCTAAAGCCGAAAAACGCTCGATATGAAAAAAAATCGAGAGAAGAAAAACATTTATTTTTTGAAAGCCCTAAAAGATTATTTTAACAAATTTTTGGATGTTCTTCAAAAATCTAAAATTCAAATTTTGATTGCACAAACAATTATGGAAAATGAAAAAATCCATTTTGTGGACAAACTATGTAGGATATGAAAAAAGGTGAATTAACAAAAATGGTTATCCCAAAAAAGATCTACAATTTTTTTAAGAATCACTTCTTGATAGGGCGCGTACCTTTTGTTTAATTCGTGAAAAATAACGAAAAAAGTAAAATAAAATAAAATAAATGTATGGAAAAACGGCGAAAGTTATGAGAAATAATCCAACAAAACCTGTTTACAAATGTCTGTCGGAAATCGAGCGCGCAGCGCGAGTGTTACGATGAGAATGTGTACCTCAAAGCCTACAGAGCTTTAAAAAACTTAATATTTGACTATACTTAATTAAGTAGACAATTCAGAATATGAAGTCGCATATAAATACTGCCATCTAAAAGAGATCTTTTTGATAAAGTTTTTTTCAAGCATTCCAAATGCAAAGAATAAATATCCGAGCGAGAAGCGCGAGGTGTAATTATGTTCGAGCGCGAGGCGCGAAGTAACCTATTGTCGAGCGCGAAGCACGAGATTCAACCGTTGCGCGCCGTAGACGCGCTCAAACTTGCGAGCGAAGCGAGCCGCGCGCGTAGCGCCCGATGAGAATGTGCCCGCAAAGCGGGCAGATTTTTCTAGATGCTTTGGAATCTCGATTATTCACTCGACTTTGTTTTATGCCGACATCAAATTTGTCTCGAAAGGATTGTCGCTAATCACCCCCACGCAATTGCAACGACTGAGTCTATCCACATGGGTCATGCGAGTTCCTGCGCGATGTTCTGTCACATAATACAAAATTTGTAACTCCATCACCCACCTTTCAATTCGCGGATTGACTTCCTTTTTTTCATAGCTAAAGTTAGCGAGTTACAATCTGTCACGATTTTAAAAAGAAGCCCGTGGAGATAGAATCTGAAACGTCGCGTCGCATAAACTATCGCTAACGTCTCGAGTTCAAAGCTGTGATAACGGCTTTCGACTTCGGTGGTACGCTTTGAGAAATAGAAAACCGGATGAAATTTTTCATCTTTATTACGTTGCATGGGGATTGCACCGAAACCAATAGAGCTTGCATCACAATGAAGCTCTGTCTCGTCACGCGGGTCGAAAACAACTAAGATTGGGGCCTTTGTTTATTTGGATTTTAGAAGATTGAATATATTTAAATCTACTTCCCCAAATTTGAAATCTGTTCCCTTACGTAGAAGATCGTACAGAGGCTTGGTTACAATCGAAAACTTCTTGATATATTTTCGAAAATGCTGTGCGATTCCTAGAAAGCCCTGCACCCCCTTGATATTTCTAGACACGGGATAGTTTAAGACAGCTTCAATTCCCTTTTTTTTTGGCCTAATCCCCTCTTCACTAATGATGTATCCTAAAAATTCAATTTCAGTGAACAGAAAATCACATTTATCCAAACGAATTTCCATTTTGTTCTCGGCCATGCGTTTAAACACTTTTTTCAATATTTCAAGATGATGCTCGATTGTCATAGTAGCGATCGATATGTCGTCCATGTAAGCGACGATATCGCCAGAATCAGTTAAATCTCTAAACACATCGTTTACAAATCTCTGAAATCGTGTTGAGGTAGTTTTCAATCCGGCAGGAACAACATTATATTCAAACTGCCCATACACGGTTACAAATGACGTGTATTTCCGAGATTGTTCGGCAACAGAAATGTGGTGAAACCCATCTTTCAGATCTATCCGGCTGAAGAACCTTTTATTTTCTCAATTAAGGGCAACGGGTAGTTGTCTTTAACTATTACTTATTTAATATGCGATAGTCAATACACATTCGGGTTTCGCCATTCTTCTTTCTCACTAAAACGACAGGAGAAGCATATTCAGAATTACTGATTCTAATCTTTTTTGCATCAAGAAGATGCTTCTCTGGTCGTTCAGGTCGAACGTATTTTTCCAAAAATAATGTATTAAATTTTTGTTAATCACATAATGAAATTTCCGGATTAATGATTCTACAATCAGACTTCCCATAACTAATTGCATCAACTTCTACTTTTAAAATTTCGCGAGTTACCTCTTCGTAACTTTCCTCACAGTCTATCAACTTGAGACCAAACTTCCGGAAGGCATCGCGACTCAATACAACCGGCATTTTCATTTTGTTATCATCCACAACTAATAAACAGATGTCCCTACTTTTATTTTCAAGCGTGGCACTTGTATTTGAACATCCTATTATTTTCATTTTAGAATAGTTAATTCCCGAGAAATATAAACAATCAGAATCAATTACCTCAATACAATCAGGGTTTATCAATTTTTGTTTAATAAAACTATTTGGAGTTCCGCTATCCAATCGCGAGATGTATTCCATGCTGAAATGCTCACCATCCAAATTCAATTCGTATCTCACTAATTTGAGAAACTCGGAATCTTCTTCTTGTGGCTCGACGTTGGCTACCTATGAAGATTGTTTCCTTTTCGATGAGCCCTGCCCGCGCTGAGGACATTCGCTAATACTGTGCTCAGTCGAATCACACCTAAAACACACTCCCTTCCTTTTTTTCCTCTATACACTCAGAGAAGAAGTGCCCCCACCCGCTACAATTGAAACATCGAACATTATTTTTGCCCTTGAAAACACCATCACTTTTTTCACTAGCATTTTTTTCATCTATCGATGTTCCTTGAGATGGCTTCTCATTTCCTTCTCTTGTGAGTAGCTTGGAATTAGGACCTAATGTAACCTTCTCGAAAGCTGCCAGTAGATCCCCCACCGGCTTGAAGCTCTGGATGCGTGCCTGGTTACGCAGAGTCATTTCCGGATTCCCATTAATAAAATAGTCGATGCTTTCAGATTCTTCAATTGGTACTTGATTAGCCAAAATAGTTTTGTCATGAATATACTCGCTGAATCCTTCTCCTCGCTTCCACGTTCTCATCTCTCCACCACATCCGTCGAAATGCCTGAGTGATTCGGCAACAGCAGTGATGTTAATTCCCCTCGATCCGGTACTGATCATTGATGACTCACTCCTCAATCCAACCCTGCTTACTTATAATTCACGTCCAGAGTTTCCCCTTCTTCGATCTTCCATTTCACGCCTTAAATCAGCTACTCGTCTTTCTTCAGTTTCGAGAGCCATTCTCTCCTTTTCCAATATGGCAGCATTGAGACCACTTTCCGCATTTTCCAACCTCTTCGAAGCGTTCTTGTTCTGAAAAAGCTGCCTCCTGATTTCCTCCAGCTTAAGCGTCAATGCTTCGCGTTCAGCTCTCATCCCTTTCAAGACCTCTGCGTGCTGCATAGAGACTGCTCTTTGCTGAGAAGTAACTTTTATGATGTGAATTTCACGCTTAGCTTCTTCTAACTGCTCGAGTAAAGCTTCGTTGTCTCTCCTTGCCACATCCACATCGTCTTGTCAGGATTCAAGATCATCAGAAGACCGGTCATAATTTTGTCGCTGCTCCCAATTTCCATCTGGGTCTGCTTCAAGGACTCTAGCCACCAATTCGGCATTACTCTCCGTACTACTTAATTTTAACGAGCATGATATTTCCTTCAAAGCAATCAATGTGAGGTTATTGGGATTCAGCGCCATCTTACCAATTACAACACTTGGTCAGTTCCAATAAATGCACAAAAATTCTCACGAAAGCGAGACTGAGAACATTAATTAAACAATGAGTGCTGTATATTCCATAGGCCTAACCCACTAAACATTGTAAACACTCACTAATCGACGGTGCGTTTCCTGTATTGAAAAGTCTCGTGTCGTGACGCGTCGAGAATATTCGAATCAACTACTTTCCGCCATTAGGCTTCGCGAAAATTTTCCTAAAGCGTCGATCAATTTGAAGTGAATGTACTTACGAATTTACTTTCGAATTCCACTTCTGAAAACTGTAACAGTTTGTCGAGCGATTAAAAGGACTTGAAACAATTAAAGACTAAGAATTAAGAATAAATACCGGAACTCGTTTATTATAATATCAGGTAAAGATAAATTTAACAATCATGTTTAGCAGTCGACTTCGCACTGTCTGCTAAAGGCTCTTATCAAATTAGTATTCCCATTCGACAATATTCGGGGAATGTCGCTATATGGCCTCTTCCTCACTCAGGGTCATGTCTACGAGTACATACATTTTACTAATATAATTATATTCTGCTATATCGTACACTATTTAAGTTTCTTCGTCTGCTTG
>NC_046663.1:126406045-126408313 GCF_010883055.1 Belonocnema kinseyi
CTACTCATTTCTATATTTGATGATTTCATCAAATGTAAAATTCACTGTAATTTTAATTTTAATTCATAATAAAATACATTCGATACTCACAGAGGAATATTTTATATTGTGATGTATTTCAACGTTTCCTTCGCTCTATTAATTTTAATCATTTTAATAATAACAATTCAAATATTCACTAAAAAATGTCAGGATGTAAACAGTTGACATTTGAACATAGTAAATAGTCGAAGGATTGGACACGTTCCATGTGTTCTCACTATTGAGGGCGGGGCTGCGCCATAAGTTCGCAATACGTGAGACGTGGTTGTGGCTGAAATTTTACCGCGATTTCGCTGGGAACGGGTGCAATTTTCCAGATTAGCACCCGATCCCGGCGAAATCCTGCGGTTGTCCTCATGACAAATTTTTAATTATATATTATATTTAAAAATTTGTCACAAGGACAACCGCCTCGTGCACCCTAAGAATACGGAGCGACCCAAGGAAAACCGCCTTCTGCATTTTTCCCTCAGGTGTTCTAGCATATTGTTGACACGCAGGGGTGCTTTTTAGGCCATTAGCAAGTGAAAGCTTGGCAACTCCAAGAGAGCCGATGATAAGGACGATCAGTTTAACAGAGTATTCCGGGTGATCGTTGCAACTCCCTTATAAGGTCTCGATACCTCTCTTTCTTTTCATTCTCCTTGGTTATGATGTTTTTGTCAGCTGGTGCCGAAAATTCGATAACGAACATGGTTCGCTTCTCGCAGTCAAGAAGAACCATGTCAGGCCTCGAGTGAACAACAGAAACAAATGTCTAGAATATAATGTTCCAGTATATACGGCACTTCCCATTCTCGACAATTGACTCAATTTCCCTAGGAGCATTTAGAGGAGCGATATTAAGGTTAATGCCGTAGGAGTGACAGAGATGGTAATAAAGCACTCTTAGTGCTGCATTGTGCCTTTGAATGTAGGTCGTTCCCGCGTGAGTTGGACAACTAGATAGTATGTGAGCTAAATGCTCGGGGTGTCCATGGCACGCCCTGCAGCTATCATCAGGAATGTCTTGGCTCAAAATCTGGCGACGGTATGTTAAAGTGGAAATGACACTATCTTGGCATGCCAAAATGAAACCCTCCGTACCAGACTTCAATCCGGACGATTTAAGGAAAGCAAACGTTAGCTCACAAGACATTGACTGATCCTTCACATTTCTGTGGAAGATACCGTGCATCCTCTTATCGAGGAGCTGTTCATGAAAGTTTTTCTCTTGTGCTTTCTTAATCCAGACTTTCAGGAGTGAGTACTCGAGATAGATAAGATTTGATGCATTTTGCTCACCCCTAATACTGAAGTCAAGTCCGAGTGTTTCAGCAGCATCCTCTGCTGCTTTGTACAGAAATCCTCTTTTGGCCACTTCTTCGTGATTCCTGACCATTTTAAGAAGAGGGTCTCTTCCATTTGCAACTCTGTGTGCTGTACCCAGAATAATCCTGTTGTGAAGACATTCAAGACTCAATATTCCGCGACCCCCTTGACGGCGTGAGATGTACAATCGCGGAACGGAAGACTTAAGATGCATACTTTTGTTCATGTGCATAACCTTTCTTGTCCCGACATCAAGAGATCTGAGCTCGTTCTTCGTCCATGGAACTACTCCAAATGAATAGAGTAGTACCGGAACGGCAAGCATGTTCGTTGCAGATACTTTGTTCCTCGCCGACAGTTCCGGAGACCAAATTTTTCGGATGAGACTTTTGTATCTGCTTCGGAGAGTATCCTTTATAGATGTCACATCCTGAATGCGGCTCTGTGGCACACCCAGTTATGTATAAGTCTCTCCAGCGCAAAGGTGTCGTATGGCGCTTCTATCAACGAGCTCAGGATCTTCAGGGATGACATTAAGTTTTCCTCGCTTCAAATAAACCTTGGCGCATTTGTCTAACCCAAATTCCATTCCAATTTCCTTAGTATATCGTTCGACAATCCCCAGAGCTAGATGCAGTTGCTCTCTGTTTTTAGCATAGATTTTTAAATCGTCCATGTAAAATACATGAGTGACTTTGTACTTTCGATCTGCAAGTTTGCCGCACAAGTACCCGTCGGAATGGCGAAGTGCTAGAGATAGTGGCAATAATGTGAGGCAAAAGAGGAGTGGGCTCATGGTGTCGCCAAGAAAGACACCTCTCTGAAAAGTGACCTTGTTAGTTGTCACACATTTTTCCCGGTTGAGATAGTAAATCTGGTTTTCCAAAGCGGCATCAATCTCTTTATGCACCCAAC
>NC_046663.1:126408413-126410444 GCF_010883055.1 Belonocnema kinseyi
TTAGTTGATGAAACTAAGGCGATTTCAACACTTTTTCTGTTATTGATGAGCACTGCGAACGCCAAATAGATAAAATGGCCATTTTCTCGTCATATTTGTTTATTTATAAAAAGCTGAAAACCTCATTTAAAAAATCCGGCTCGACAACTCTCTTAGAAATCCTAATAGCTTTTTTCAAAGTTGGTTTGTTTAAATCGCTCAATATTTGTGGGCTGTATGTTATTTTGAACCAAAAATGTAATTTTTTCCCACTGTGGGCCGGTAATGTGAAAATGAAATCATATGAACTCCCATCTAACACAACGCTGCTGAAAGTTGCTTGAACTTCTTAGCATAAAACACTAACCAGCTATGACTCTTGGTTCAAACTAATTGCCTCCCACCCCCTGCCCCCAAACCCTCGTTAATCGAAGTTTTGTGGGTCACTGACGTAGGGATTTAATTTAGAAGTTAAAAAAAGGTAAGACTGATGTGTAGAGCGTATGTGCTACGTTCAAATCGTAAAAATAAAATTGGAAATGAGTAAATTCAATTTTTACAAAACCGAAAGAAGTTGCAGTAAAATGTTTAATAACAAACTTTTTAAAGAATGCGCATTTTTTAAGACACAATGAAACTACGCCTGTTTTAATATCAATGAATTTTATGAATTGTAATAATATACATTTATGGAAATGATATACACGTTGAGATACAAATTCGAGTGCGAAGCACGAGACACGTCCCGTGTAGAAATTCAAATGGGGAACTAGTCTGGTTCTCGACCATTCGACCACACTTAGAGTCGGGGGCTAGTCGGGTCATCTGACTAGCCCCCGACCAGTAGCATCACGGTAGATTAGTCGGGGGCTAGTCCCAAGGTTTAATGGCGAAAAATCCTACGCTTAAAAATGCATAAATTTATGTAACTAAAATTCCCCAAAATTTGTGGAATATTATTTAAAAAAAAAACTTCAGCTGGAACGCAGCATTGGAAGAGCTTCGCTCTGAAGGAACCGCCATGTTGGTCACAGTAGTCTCTGCTCCAGGTAATTATGCTTCGTTACGTGTGGACTGCTGTCTTAAACACTCGACGCGTCATTTCTGTTGCGCGAGAGGCAGCACGTCGCACCCTTGCTGATTTTCTTTGAAGCTACCAGCCCAGAACCGCAAGACTGAAATGAAGGTGGTAGCGGAATCTGAAGTGTACCATGCTCAATAGTTTACTACTAGGATACTGCTCTTCACTGATTGATCAAAAACTTGTTCTCTTTCCAATTTCTGCTACCTGAAGGATTACACTTTATTTACATGTGGCAAAACCTTCCAGATTAATTTTAAAATAAGCATCTATACAAATTTAGAGTCTTATGACTTCCGGCGGGCACTTTTCACCTACATCTATATGTATTTTTTCCAATATGGATTTTCTTAAAATTCCATACAAAGGTATTCATAAATATTCCTAGAAATTCGCAATTTTCTAAAAAATACTACAAAAAAATAAGATTACATATTTTTGAAGATTTTGATCGTTGTTTTTATAAAAAGTTGATTTTCGTACAAAATTATTAACTTAATAATTGTTTATTAAGCATATTTGAGATTAATTTAACATAATAATTTTTTTGTTAAAAACGGTGTCGAATTATTGTTGAATTTATTCTTAGTGTTGACAACAAAAAGCTCAGCTAGTCCCGGACTAGGTACTTTGTCAAAATTAATAACCAAATGGGGTTATTTCCACACGGGGTGATGAGAATGTATTCGTTAAAGCCGAAGGAACTTTAAAAAAAAAGAAGTCACTATCACCAAATTACTGTTGTCGATGTTTTGACTTTTAGTTTTGAAAAATCTATGCCACAAGAGTAAGGTATATACAAAGGCCGAGTGCGGAGCGCGAGATAAGTATACACCTTCGAGCGCGCAGCGCGAGAGCAAACTGGCGCGCGCCCTAGGAGGATTTTTTAATGAAAATTTAGGAAAGCGTTTTTCACTGCCAAAAAAATGTTTGTATTGTTATGAGAACTTCGCACGAACAACTTTTTTGTT